>NW_010202119.1:50203-71152 GCF_000695765.1 Mesitornis unicolor
TCAGCAGTTGCCCAGTAATGTGAAGTCTTTTTTTGGCTTTCTTGCCTTTGGTTTACATCCAAGTTGCACAGAAATAAGAGATGACAGTTGTTATAGATATGCTGGTTTAATTACTTGTCAGCTTATAGCTGATATCTCGGCTAGCCAACGTGAAAGCTTAACTTTCTTCTAGTAGCTTAAAGCATGACCAACTGCTAGTGCTTTAGTATTTAGCCATAAAACTCTGGATACATATAAGATAAAAAAAAAAATAGAGGAACAGCCTTTTTTTATTTACTTGCAAAAGTGATCAGCTTTTGGTGCTCTTGATTTCATGTAGATCTTAGGTAACACAAAATTATTTGGTTGTATTGACACCTAAGTGGACACCAGCCTTATACTAATTCCAATTTATAATTGCCTGGGGAATATCGAATACCCTTTTCCCCTCCTACCTTTGAAATGAGAGACTTAAAATTTTTATGAGAATGAAGGAGAGGTGTATTGTGTTGACCAGACTACAAATATTACTATGTAAAGTTTTACCAGCTTTTCTGGAAGAGGCATCCTTTCAAAAGAAGCTCAGAGCTCATAATCTTAATGTATATGCGATTAAAAGCTATTAGCATGCACACACCTCTACATATAGCTGAATTAATTGCACAGAATACTGTGAATTTTAATGGAGGTGACGGTATCCATTAAGCACCTTTGAAGTATTTGCTTAGTGGAGAACAAATGGGTAATGCCGTAATAATTGTTGCCTATAGGTGAAGGTTGGCTAAAACATGACCCCACGGTTGAGACACCATACTCTCCCCCTCCAAACCCTGTCAGAGGTTTTTAGTGTTTATCCCAGGCTTTGTTATCCACCAAGATACATAGTTTCCATTGAAGTGAAACAGATTATTGGTTACTATAGTTTCCCTATTGCTCGATTCAGCGCTGTGAAAAGCCAGGCACAATAGGTTTAAAAGTCCAGTTAGGACAAATAAATCCATGTTGTGAAGAATAGGAGAGAAGATACCTGTTCCTCTGTCTTTGATGTATTCTTTATTTTGTAGGATAGAAGGGGAATTAGTGGAGGGTTAATTGTTCCGTGCTTAGAGCTCTGTCTTTCCAGTTTACTGCAGAGAGAAATATAGTGCTGTAAAGACAAAGTGAATATTGTTTGACTTTTTCTCCTCCCCCATCTTTTCCAGTTTTCAAGATGTGCAAGATACTGTAGCTGTGCGGTGGAGACAGGAATACAGATTTGTGAGTTTAATCTCTGGCATTATATTTTCCCTGCACCATGTATTGTTTGCCTCCTTTCCATGCCGAAATGGTAAATGGCATTTTCTTATATCCCAAGAAAATTACTCCATCCAGAATTTTGAGGTTAAGCTACAGAAAATTTACATTAAGGAAAGTGAAAATGTCAGCTTTCACCAGGATACATCAAGAACCAACCATCTGAGCACACTGGCAAAATTAATGTATTCTAGAAGGCCAACACACAAATGTTAAGAGGAACTTGATGATACAGTGCAGATTAAAACAGTGGCTTTTGTGTCTCTGGAAGCCATGTTTGCATTCAGGTCAGTATGACTAGGAAAAAAGTTAATTTGATTTGATAGCTGAAAAGGTCACACATTTTGTTCAGTGCCTTGCATGCTTTTTTTCTTAACTAGATTTCTCCATTTCAGACAAAGCTCACTTCTAAGGATTTCTGCTCTGCTATAGCCCTTGTTGAATCCTGCCAAGAAACAAGTTGTGGACAGCATTCTACATGTGTTATACATAGCAAAATGGAAAACCACTGAAGTCAAACTGTGTTCCAAGCTTATTTGGCTTCATTTATCCCACATTTCTTATCCTTCCATGCAAGTTCATGGGGAATAGGAAAAAATATGGAGGGGAACAAAGTTAATCAAGCTCAACCTGCAAAATACAGCACAGGTAAACTACAGAAAAGCTTAAATATTGGCAATCTCTACCAAAAGCGCAACCTTCTTCTCTGAAGGTGTTATTTGACATTGCTGAAGGTTTCATCTTGATTACCTTCAATAAAATCCAAAGTAAGGATGACTGTCTTGGCTCACTAAGCAACAAGGTTTTATCACTAATTACAATCCTTTATTACCAGTAGTTTAATAGGTTTATGATAGGTCATAAAACAATTCAGCTTGGGAGTACATAAAAGGAATAGGTTATACAGCTGTGACATCTTAATATCTATTCATTGTAATCATTTTATGATCTTTACCAGTAGTATTTTTGAAATAAGTTTGTATGCTTTTACACAGAATAGATGACCACCAAATATGGGAGGTGGAGGAAAACCACATAAATATAGACTAAAATACTTAATGAGGCATTTTGAAAACTTCTAATGTCAAAAGCATGTAGACTGTATCACGCATGTGAAGTCTCATTATGGGTAATTATAATAAAATTATAAGTGCTATAATAATTCTAACCTTGAAGGCACAATAAAGGATAGTTATATTTGCCTTCCTAGCCCACACATCTGAGACGTTTTCCTCATTAATTATATTTCATGTAAGCATAATTATGTAGTGTAAGACTAAAATTCGAAAGCATTTGCTAAATCACTCTTAATGGCAGCCTTATTCTTCAGAGCTTTAATATAACTAATTATATCTAAAGTTATAGGCTTAAATAAGAAATAGAAACAAAGTAAAATTCACTCTGTATGGGAATTTTTCCCCTACTGATTGTTTTAATATATGATGTAATTAATGAGTGGAAAGTAAGTTAGTAGAGAAAATGGGTTATTATGTGAATCTATAGTGAAAGTTAATCCTAATTCCTCCAGTAGAAGTTATTTTGACTTTGGCTTCACTGGGATCATGTTGGTTTAAAACTCTACATTTTCTGTTACAGAGAACATTATGTTATGTGCTTATAGTTATTTTTGGAGATAGTACACAAAGTATTCTGATGGTTTCTGTAGTGAATAAAATATTTGACTGTGATTCATATATCAAGTCACTTAATTTATAGCAGAAAAACAGTGTTTTGAAATATTGTAATACTTAATTACTAGGATTTGGCTTGTCATATTTTTTCACAAGTCTGTACCTTTATGCACCCACTAAAGTCTACATAGGTAGATTTATTGATAATATAATTATTTCAACTTTACCTTGAAAGTAAATGCAAACACAATACCTCATTATGGAATAATTCAATACGAAGATACAGTGTGGTTTTTTCTTTATTATAAGTATTCCCTAAATGACTGAGACCAAAACTATGTATTTCAGGATAGAGAAGAAAATATATTTTCACAGAAATAAAGGTGAAGAAAAATAACTCAGAATGTAATGGAAGTTTTTAAATAATTTAGGGTAGCTATTAACTTTAAAAAATAATGTTTCATATTCAAGGATTTTTTTTTATTTTTTAAAGTTCAACCATGGAATAGCTGGAGGGTGGCAATCTGAAGTTCTTTCCAATGACAAAAGAAATTATTTAGAAGATATTGTCAGCTAGTTTTGAAGAGGGAAAATATACAGGGATTCAACTGGAATTCCTTAAAATTAAAGTTATACATCTGTATTCTTTTCTTACCATAGTTTATTAAGTATTACTACAAAACTCAATATAGCTACAGACTATATGTGAGAATTTAACACACCTAACATAGCATAAACATGTTGATTTTGGATGTGCACACACAAACCAATACCTTTTTTAATATACATTTCTACATTAAGTATATAATGATTTCAGGCTTTATCAGGATCAGTGAAGCTCAGGTTAAGACATTTCATAAGGATACAGTAAATAATCTTTTAATTATTACTTGCTGCTGGGTGTTTCATCTACCTGCAGATCTATTCCGAAGTAGATATTTAGATGTACATGATGGGCTTATACACTTTTGAGGTTCCAGACAATAGGACTTCTTCAAAGAGCAGTGTTTTGAAGTACCTTGGAAGAGGAATAACTCAGGCCTGATAAATTTCTTTTAACCACAGGGAGGATAGTGGGAAGTAGAAAAAAAAAGAACAAAATTCATGGAATGGACTACATTTTTCTGTAATTTATGTAGATGCTACAATCTTCCATACCTGTGTTGCACGACTAACAGGGAGAAGACAGTTTCTGAAGTATAGTTTTGAACCAAGGCACCCTAAATCTTTGCCTGCTTGTTTTCGAGGGCTGCTCCATCTTTTCTAGATGAAAATTATATCTGGGTCCTTAAATGGATAAGGAAAAGGATGTTTTTCTGTCAGAAATCCCTTTCTTTCTTTGCTGTATTGGTCAAGTTGCAATTCATAGAACTGTTAGATAAATGAGGTCCTTTGGGTTTAAAACAGAAAGGGTTTTGGTAATACAGAGGGAAAAGTGCTGTTACAAAATATTCTTCCTGTTGTGGTCCTTAGCTCCTTTTTCCTCCAGAAACACACTGTTGCAGGACTAGTCTGTTTAACTGGAATTTCTGAGAGAAGATTTCAGGAGTTGTACTGAGATAGAGAGCTGGTGTGGTAGTGTTTGGATTTATGTTGAGGCTTTCTCATGGGATTAGTTAATAGCTTCAGCTGATATAGTGTTTGTAATTAACCCACACAGTATTTGGAATGCCAGGCACCTATCTTTTTGTATATGTTTTGTAATCTAAAAGAATGACTTCAGTTATACACCCATGTCCCTGTTACGCATTTGAATAGGAAGGTCTTACTGTGCCTATCAGTCTCTCTTTGCATAGAATGTAATCATTAAAATGTGGTTATTTTGTTTCTCATAAAATGAATAATTTCCCTGAGCAAATAGTCAGTAATAAGTGAAATGGCTTTTATTACTTTGATGCCATAGTGACAATTTCTTTTCTTTTTGGATGTTCTCATTACTGAGGGTCTTTCTACAAAGATGAGATAGGGGCTGTTGCTAACAGGGCATGTTTCTAATAAAATCTTTTCTGCTCTTTCGTCTTATTTCACATCCTACTTTGGGCAATGTTTTGACAGAGGTTCTGTGGAAACAGTACAAAAATACGGTACTATCTTTTCCTTTTGAGGTCCCATTTTTATTAGTTTTTGGCTGCTTTACACATCCTATACTAAAGGGTAAAGCCACAGGAGGATTCAGGTGTGATAAATGATAAGTGTTGCCATAAATTAGATCCAGTGAAAAATGTTAAGCACCTACAAATTAATCAAAGCAACACCTAACTTTTCAGTGTCTTGCCCTCAGACAACAATTAAAACCCCGTGTTCCTAATATCTCTCTAAAGGGCATGGGTTGATCTGTAAGTAATCCTGAACACCTGCATGTGGAGTGCAGAGCCAGCTGAAGCAGCTGATAAGAAATATAATGTGATGCTCAAGCCTGATATCTCAAGCTGTTCCTCTCTAGAGGTTATCTGAGGGAAGATGGCAGAATGGCACTGTCCTCAGGATATCTATGTTTTGGAAGCCCCTCTTGAGCATCACTGAACTCATATAGTCTTTCACTGAGATAGACAAAGCTACCACTTTTCAAAATGTTATTGTCAAGATGATAGGACTGCTATTAATATATTTATTACATTCATTGCTATTTAAAAGCAAGTGTGCTGAACTTAATTTTGCTTGGAGGGAATCACCTTGTTTTAATGTAACTGGAATGAATTTTCACCTGTGAGGCATAAACTGTCAGAGCTCTTTCATGTCATAAACTCTTCCTTTTGAGAGTAATGAAGGAATCTTTCTTCACTCCAAGAGGAACTAATGCAACAAGAATATTCAAGTCCATTCACTCAATGGTTTTATTTAACAGTTACTTCAGACCTCTGTTCTCTGCTCAAAATTCTTTTTTTTTTTTGGACATTCTTTGGCTTTTCTCAGACCTTTTTTCTACATACATTAGTGTAAATACTTTCCCTGATCATCAGCAGTCTTTTTGTGTTCTGGGTTGGGATTTTTTTTTTTAATCAAAAAGTTATAGACTATCTTGTCCCTTAATGCTGTATTAACACCTTCTTAAAAACTAAAGGCTTAGAAAAGTTGCGTAGCTTATGATATTCAAATGAGCCTTCCTATAAAGTATCCATCAAAAGTTTCCTTCAAATCTTGTTTCTCTAACACGCACAAAAGTAAGTAGAATTAGATCTGAGGTCCATGTTCTCCAAAGAAATCACACACAGAATGTTAGGAGTTGGAAGGGACCTCGAAAGATCATCTAGTCCAACCCCACTGTCAGAGCAGGATCACTTAGACTAGGTCACACAGGAACGCATCCAGGCGGGTTTTGAATGTCTGCAGAGAAGGAGACTCCACAACCTCTCTGGGCAACCTAGTCCAGTGCTCTGTCACCCTTACAGTAAAAAAGTTTTTCCCTATGTTTACATGGAATGTCCTATGCTCCAGCTTGCTCCCATTGGCCCTTGTTCTGTCGTCACTGAAAAGAGCCTGGCTCCTTCTTTTTGACACTCGTCCTTTACATATTTATAAACATGAATGAGGTCACCTCTCAGTCTCCTCTTCTTCAAGCTAAAGAGACCCAGCTCCCTCAGCCGCTCCTCATAAAGGAGGTGCTCCATTCCCTCAATCATCTTTGCGGCCCTGCACTGGACTCTTTCAAGCAATTCCCTGTCCTTCTTGAACTGAGGGGCCCAGAACTGAACACAATATTCCAGATGTGGTCTCACCAGGGCAGAGTAGAGGGAAAGGAGAGCCTCTCTTGACCTACTAACCACAGCCCTTCTGATAAACCCCAGGATGCCGTTGGCCTTCTTGGCTGCAAAGGCACATTGCTGGCTCATGGTTACCCTTCTGTCCATCAACACCGCTAGGTACTTTTCTGTCTGTCAGCTTTCTAGCCACACTTCCTCAAGCTTGTAGCACTGCATGGTGTTTTTGTGACCAATATAACACACCTTGAAGACAATGCTAACAGTGTAAAATTATAGAAGTACAAGTCTTAGCATAAAAAGTGCAACAGGGCACAACTTATATCTTTCAATATTAAGATTAATACAAAGAAAGCATTTCATTTACTTCAAAGTCTTTCTTCATTATGCTATTCATTATCTAGTGCAAATCTACTCATCTGTGTCTGTTTTCTTGCTTTTGATTAACTATAATTATTCAGTGAATGCATTTTTATCCTTTCTTTATTTGATGCCTAACTTACTTTCAGCATATGTCCATACCATTTACTAGAAACAACATCCAGCATTTTAGCCATTTAAACAAATTGTCTCATATGGTCAAAATGTGACATGTAATTTTCTCTAAAGTATAGAAAGTGCCAATCTGAAACATTATTTTCATGTCTTGTTACCAATCAACTTTGGATTGATTTCCTATGCAGCTATTGTCTGACTTGGTATAAATAGTTGGAAGGAATTTTATTTTTGAAAGAGAAGTTATAATCATCAACCTGCTTGAATACAACTCTACGGAATGAAATGTTTGTATCTGATTTGGGACGTCAGATTGGTCTAGATAGTGCTGTTTTAATCAGTACTAATAAATTTCAAAATCTCTCTTTAATGGATTTTTGAAGCCTACCAGGATCAGGTTTTATATGCATACCAACTATTTGTACAATGTCCCCATGAAAAAAAAAAAAATCTATTTTCTTGTTTTGGATTTTGAGTAACAACAAAATCATTTAATTTTTAAAAGTGTAATTGAACACTGCTTAGTGTTCACTCTATATTAGAATGTTGTCTGGTAGTTACTTTAAATAACAATCTTACCTCAAATGTAGTGTATGCTTTGGTTACAGAAATTTCTCTTATACTCCTGAAATGTTAATTCCATTCAGAACTGAGAGAAAAAGAAAACAAGAAAAAAAACAAAACCAAAACAAAGCAAGCATAATGTATGTTCATGGTATCAATTTGAAAGCTCTTGATTCTGTGTATTTCATAGCTAGAGATGTTCATCACTGAAATAAAATTTTGAACTTTCTTTTGGGCATAAATTATTCTATACAAAAGGAAATTTGAGAATTTGGGAAGGTCCCATACTGTGTGAATGAAAGTGCTACCATGTCAGAGATAGAAGAGGTTGAAACCAGTTAAGAGTAGAACTCCTCTGACCTTGGCAACACATTCCAGCTATTGTCTTTCTGAAAACTCTGAATTCAATATTGGACATAAAAGACATACGGGAAGCTTTACTTGTTTCCTTGACTCACACTCTGTTTCCATTGGTGGCATCTTGTTTTTGCTAGTCAATCATCTTCCACCAGCTTGCAGTCACCTCTCTTCTTGTTTGCTGTCTACCAGACCCTGTCACTAGTGTGGTCATCTCCCTTCACTCAAGCCATATTTAGTGCCCGTGAACCATCAGAGTTAAATGCCACATGAAAGAGGAACTTCAGCTCAAGCACTCCAATTTTAGTCTATTCTTCTGTGTACAACGATACATTTAAAAACCATAACTTGCACCCATAAGTAATTTCTCTTGTTAGTAGTCCTAGTAACCACTATGCGGAAAGGACACTTCAGTCTGGCTTGTAATTATTTACTATTCCTCTCAAATCTTCTGTTTTTCATTTGATATATTGCCAGAAGGTAATAGGTTCCTTAAGAGACCAAGGAGAGGAGAGACTTGGGAGACTGCTTGTTTACTGTGGAACAGGTGCACTGAGGGAAGGGTGGAAATGTCGGCAACCTTGAAATCTTCTCCACTCCATAGAGCTCCAGACCTGCTAGACATTAAATACCATTACTCTACTCTTCTGAATGCAATCACACAAGTTGGACAACATGCTTTATTATCACTGAAAGACTTTAAATTTGACATCAGATGTAACTAGCACGTCTGCACTGGTTCCCAGCCTCATTTGATTCATACCCAAATTAATACCTCTTGGGCAGGATCTGAGCCAAAAGCCTCAGCATGCCATTCAACTGGGTCTCGAGGGTTTCATACATGCTCAGATTATGCATGCCTTTAATCCTATTGCACATTAAACAGCATGAATAGGAGGACATCTTGGTCAGCTGAAATCCTAAAACAATATTTAGATCAGACTAACTGTTACTAAGCATCTTGTACTTAGCTGCTCCCCCAAACACAGTGTTTTTCCTGACAAGACTTTCCTTGCCCATTGGGTCAGGGATCAAAAAGACTAAAACTTACAAATGATCCCCTGCTGACTTCCAAATCCCAACCACAGAATCTGTGCTCATAATTCTTTGGAAGAGTAGAAGTAGTCACTGAGGTGCAGCTGTCAATCAATTTTTTTGCACTATTATCTTGTATTAACCTCCTCTGTTTGAATTTACACACTACTGTTGCTCAAACTATTTAACTCAAAGATGAAACAGCATTTTGTCATAGTTGTACACATGCGTGAGTGCTTTGCACTCATTAGTGCTCCTAGAAACTACGGCACAAATAACAAATAAATTGCAAGCTGCAAGAATTACTTATCTTTTCTCCTCACATGGGCCTACTATGATTCTGGGGGCAATTATGTTTTTTTAGAACAATATAAGGTATTGCCATTACTGAGGATGTAAAAGTACCTTAAAAGAATTTTCTAGCTTAGTTGATCAGAATGACAGAAATAGGATGGAAGCTATTATCGTGGAAAATAATGTGATGTGCTTAAGCCCAGACAAGAAGTTTGAGGACTAGGGTCTTATCAATTGGAAATTAATGAAAGGGAGGAAAACTTGGGTGTATGTAAGGATGCAACGAGTGTGATGCTTTTGGGTAAAGAATGGCAGGTTTCTAGTAGACGTTAGACCAGGTTATTCTGTCACAGACCAGGATAACTAGTACCACCAAGGAAGACAATCATAAGACTTCATTAGGAATATTATATGCAGGACTAGTAATGTGTATTCAGGAATACAGAACTAAATGCAGGCAAGGTTTATTAGGGATGTGCAGTAGCTGTTTTATGAAGACAGATTAAATTATTAGGTATTAAATTATAGGCTGAATTATTAGTTATCAAACATATCAAGAGGATTGAAATCAGACTGAGTGCTGTCTATTTACACTCCGTATAGATTGCCTTAATCTTGTGCCTTGCACCTCTGATAGTCACCTCCAGGAGCAGGGAAGGAATATTTTCGTATCTTGATAAGGTTTTTTTTCCAGGAAGGAAAGTTTGCTTTTCTGTAAAGCATTGGGTACTGGCCATAATTAGAGAAAAGGTATAGACAGATGCTTCTACTGCTGATCTACTGCAATTAATGTTCAGTGCCATAGTATTGTAGCTTTCTCATATACACAGTGTAAAATGGTTTGGCTTTAGAAGGAAAGATTTCTCTTACTTGAAATTTGATACATTTTTGTACTAGGGAGCATGGTACTTGCTTTCTAGGCTCACATGAGAGTTTTATTTAATTGCCTCCCTGATAATGCAGGGACTTAGCTATTGGAGGTGACTGTAACCTCTTCTGTGTCCTTTCTTTGGCATACTGTACTTGTGACTTTTACTGAAGATCTTAGTTTTCCTTTGGTCTGGGGAAATGTGATAGGTAGAAGAAAGCAGAATAGACGTTATGTGGATAAATCTAAAGTAAGCATCTATCACATAGTTAGCTGAGATTGTGAATGAAAGGACTCAGTGACTCTCAAGTGGTGCCTCCCTAACCAATATTGCTGAATCTCTCAGGTCCCAACCCCATGACTACATATGTTTAATCCTTCCCTTGTGCCACCAATTCCCCATTAATCTCACAGATTCACACTTGCTCAAATCCCACATAATTCTCACAAATACACTGAAGTATTTAACATTCCCTATCATCATCCTTCTCTGAACTAAATATGTGCCTTGCAATTCTCAGGAAATTAATCACTTTTCCATCAGTACAGCATTACTCCCGACAAATGCAGCCTATATTCAACCCCCAATACAAAATCTCCCATGCTACTAATCTTTCTTTCAAATTCATAAATTTCCACTCACTCCTTAGTAGAATCATCACCTACCCAAACCAATCCTTTTTTAAAAGTGAACAAAATAGATCCTATTACCATCAGACAGAAAGACCTTCTGTGTCTGGTCCAAGTAGTTCTTCTAAATAAATCACTCCAACAGAGTTCTGAATTCATGTTCCTTTTCCATGTAAAATATTTTGCATTTCTTTTAACATATTGCCAGTACTTCTTGGGGATACATCTTTCTCGTCTCAGCACTGGGAAACAAGTCCCTTTATGATCACATGAGGAAAGTTCATTCAAAATACAGAAATACTGAATATCAAATGATGAATACTGAAATAATACTTGGCTTCAGCTGCATGACAAAAAGCAGTGAACCCAATCAGAAACTCTAAAAAATAAGTTTCCAAACTGCATTGCCATTGTTACTTGCAAACAGACAGTGGGAAAATGGTGTGTCTAACTTTCAAGTGAGCTCTTACTTACCTGAACAGACTTACACTGAGAAATATTGTGTCTAGTTTTCTAACTAAGTGTTTAAGAAAAGTTGAATGTTTATCATAACACTTCTTGTAAGCAATGGGTTATTTAAGATGTACTGACAGTGCACTTTAAGTTATTAAAGAGGCAATGTTTTTAATTAATATCATGAAGAAGACTGGGCTTAAATCCCACCTTTGCCATTCCCTGTGTTACCTAGGCAACACTTATATTCTCTTTATATCTGTTTCCTCCTGTGAATGTCTGCTAAAATAATAATTAATTCACAAGGGTGTTGTGATGTGAGGACATTCACACTTTCATAACCTATTTGGATAAAAGATGCTATATAAGTATTAATGCCATTTTTAACAGTATTTGTCTATGTTTTGTTAAAACCTTTCAGACAGTAACCTCTGATTTTACATATTCTTTCAGATTTCTCAGACTGACTTGTCTAAACATAAAAAAAGAAAATACTTATGCAGAAGGGCCAAGAATAAAGGTAGCTACTTTTAAAAAGCAGATGTCCTAAAAGAAAAGTCTAAAATTCAGCAAAGTTAGAGAATAGATAAGTGTTTCTGTGAGGTTAGGATGATAAATGAAAGGGCTCTAGTGGTCTTTCTGTTTGTTTAGACCTCTTGTTCCTGCTACAACTCTGCACAAAACTAGCATTGAAGTGCCTACTGTTAAAACATAACATAACCTGACAATGATCAGCCCAGAGGGCTTTTCCAAGAGAAGGCCATATTGTTCTGTGTGGGGAAGTGCTCTAGCACGAGCTGTCGTGAGACATGAAGGAAAGCACTGAGTGCGGAAGACTTTCCAGTACATTAGTAGTATATGAAAGGAGCTGACCACTCATACATTAATATTGCCTTGTCCTAGAGACTGACATATGGGAAAGCACTGCATAAGATTCTCTGTAGACAGCTTGTTTTCTCCTTGCAAAAGATATGAGACTTAACATTACAGGGCCTGAACACATTTTGTATATGGTTAAGATACTTAACTTTTATATTGTGCAGATGACTGAACAATTACAGATCCCATTATTCTTTTACTATGCACTATTTGTAAAGCCACTACAGAAAGTTTAACTTGGGAACAGCTTTACCATTAAGCATTTTATATACCAACCAGGCCATTTGTAGTTAAGCAGTTTTCTGCTAATGCCTCTAAAGTACTCTGTTTTTTACTCTAGAGGATTTTCAAATGTCATGAAAGAGACTGGATTTTATGATATATTTAAGATCTTTATTCACATCTTACATTTCAAATTAAGTAAAACACTGATACTGAGTTGAAAAAAATATGAATGACAGAAAATTATCATGAAGATTAATTCAAAAAGTATAAAAAGAACTTATATTTTCAAAGTCTGTACGTAGAAATTAATGTTGCTCTGAAATTTTTCATTTCTTTTTTCTTTTCTTCATGTTGTTTGTTTCTATGTAGAATAGAACACATCAAGATGTTTCTACTTGTGCAGTGTAAAGAAACAGTAAGCATTGTATTACTTGATACCTCTGTGGAAATGCATTAGGTACAAACCCCCAATTTTGTACCGGTTATTTTCATGCAGGCCTGAATTTCACCAAACTTCACACATTCCAGGGAAGATTGTGCTGCAGTCAGCAGGTTTTCAACAGTTTTATAATTTTGGCTGATTCTTTGATTCAATTCAGGTTTTTTTAATGCCAGTCCTACTAACATGAAAGACCTGGAAAGGATCCACAGAGGTAATGCCTGGCAGATAACTGGTGTAACTCTAGTACTTCCCCACACAAAACAAGAGTTTCTTCTGCCTCTGAGGTGAACAAGACTACACCACACTGTCTCTGACTTGTAATTAGCTCAGACTATTGTTGTGGCTGAGGAACAACAACTGAGCTGTAATGAGAGCCAGGTACCCCTGTACTGCCCAGCATGAGGCAGAAACAAATACAATTTCATACTGATTGATCCTCACGCTCCTCGGAACTTATGTCACAGAAGAAGATTTGACTGATATGCACATTGCAAAATGATGCGGGAAAATTCAAAGCTAGCCTTTGGAAGAATGCTGGAGGGCTTTTAAGGTGTTCCATCCTACACACTTTTGTAAATACTGAGAAGATTGAGTTAAAATTGAAACACCATCAGTTTATTTTCCAATTCACAACTGATTCACAGTGATACATAACTAATTGTCATTGTTGGCTAATATGATATTGATAGAAACTGAACATTTTTCCAGATGCACACACAGTAGTTGAATGTTCTCAAGAAATATTTTGGTAAGCATTAACTTCTATTTCTTTGGAAAATCAAACTAGGAGAAAAAAATATCACTTATCTGTAGAACTATGAAGATATCTTCTCTTATGCTGACAGTCCTCAAAAAGAATTTAAATTTTAAAGGAATCCTCACAAACAACATAATTTTCTCACATATAATGAATATTCCCTCTGTTTTTCACTAGATCAATCCATTCAGTCTGACATACAATGAAAAGATCCAAGGTACAGAGAAATTAACAATAGAAAGAAATCAGTGAATCAACCTTTATGAATTTAATAGACTGCTGCATAATCCTTCCAGTTTCAAGCTCTGCATGAGCATATGTTTCCTTTTTTTTTTGTTTTCTAGAAAGCACTCAAGGGGCCGCTCTGAAAGTAGCAGGGGATGACACAAGAGTTTGCCAACACTTCCCTGTGCAGGTGCTTTGCTCAGTTCGTGGACACTACACTGCATGAGTGATTCCTTCTGTATACAGCTATCCTACAACAGCACGAACTCAAGGAAAGTATCTGTGCCACTGCAGCTTTTCCCCAATGCCTTAGAAATGATTAAATGTTCCCATTGAAGCAGATAATGAGGAACTCTGTGGGAAAAGAGTTTTTTTTTCTCCCTGCATTTACATGCAGATTGTTTGAGATGCCAAGAATATGATTATTAATGTGCATGTAAATATTCTTGATTCACACAACGTATTTCAGGCATCAGCCATAATTCAGATGTTGAAATCAAGACCAGATATCAGCAGGTGGTGACTAAGTGATTATGTGCTAATTATAGTTCTAAATGTAATTTTATTAACTGTAGCTTGATACAAGTTAGAAGGTGTTTAGCAAACACGTCTCAGTACTGGAAATTGTAATTGAGGAACATATGTAATTCTTAGTTGTTGGGGGTCTACATTTTAAGAGTTGACATAACAGGGGAGCTTAGAGTGTGCAAGCATCACCTAGAGGTTCCTCTGCTCTTTGTGTTACATTTTCATTTGTCTAGAAAGTCTGGGCACTTTCTTTTTTTTCTGCTTCACAAAAGCCACATTAAGAGTGCACAGAAGAAAAAAAAAGTCTTACTGGGTCAAAGACCTGGCCACTGGCCCTTTGGAAACAATGCATACAAAACTAGGATGTTTGCCTTAGCAATTAGTGTTAACACTCAGTCAATTCTTTACTTTCCCCCATTTCAATTCAATGTCAAGATCCAACAGGCAATGGGGAGGGTTGACCAAAAGTATTTTCTTGATAATTACATTTCATGTAAGCAATTAAATATATATTGTAATGTGGCTAAAAACATAGGTTATTTCTTGTAGGGATACTAAACCATTGGATGTTGAGTTCCTGCACCAGTGGGTGTTTAATGATGTTGAGTGGAACAGAGGTAATAGGAGGATATGACAAACACACAGAGTCCCTGAAATACACTATTTGGTGTTGATGAGGCACTTCACAGAGGCATAGGAAATGTGAACTGAGGCTTGCTGAAGCAAAGTAAGAATCTGAGCTCTGGCCTCCCACATAGTGGGTCTGTATTTTAACAACCAGGGTACTGTAAAGAACGGGAATGTTTCCCTCTTGGGTCCCTTGTGAGACAAAGCTCATCAGACCCAGGCACAGAAACACAGGAAAAGATGACTGAGTATTCCAGATGGTCGTAATATTCTGAATCGGATGAAAAGGATGGCTTGAATCTTAGGCATGCTGGGTCCTATTTTGCTTCATTTAAAAATAGTTTACCTTAAAGGTTCTAGGATTTGGATCCAAGACACTAGGATTTCAACAGCTTCCTTGTCGTGCTTTGCAAGTTCAATGCGAACTCTGGAAGCAATCTTTTGTTTGAATTGCTTTGCAAAAGTAGATTTATTCCCAAAGATAGTTTCTTTCTGCCTCTTCTTGTTTAGGAACCAGTCTTGCTAACTTCCTCACCATAAATGGACTTTTCTGCTTATGTATATTCTCATTTGACATTTTCCTATTTTAGCTAGATGCAAGTGAGACTGAAAAGGCAATGTTCGAACACCTGTCTGCAAAAGTCATTCCTCTAACACTAACTAGAGGATATTCTATGAACTTTAGACACAAAATTAAAATCTGATATGACCCTAACTTGTCCTTGCAGATGCATTACAACTGACAGAGTAATCTAGAGGAGATTCTAGCACATCATGAGCATCATTTAAAAGCAAACAAACACATACTTCAGGAAATTATGGTAGACTACATGCACAGAGCCATGCTGAAAGGAAGACAACAGAATCTTTATTGCTGAGAGCAGAATTAGAGTGAAGAGCAGTTACATAGATGTGACAGAAAACCTAGTTTGGCCTACATTTATAACTGGCTCGAAGAAATCTCATCTACTTGTCAGAAAGGTTGCATGTTTTTGAGGACTGAATAACTTTGAGAACAGAATAGCTCAAACACAAGAAACATTACATTTTGCAGTTCTGGTGTGTTGTGGAGGAGTCACATGTAGTAAAAGGCAGAATCTGGAAACTTGTGAAGTTGTGTTTTCCTATGATATAGTAATGCTCAATGAGTTACATTTAAATATGAGAAAGTAGTAATTTGTATGCTGAAGGGTTTAAACTTTATGTAGCCAGGATTTTTATCAGGAAATAGGAAGGAAGCAGGATTATAAAATAGGTGTTGTGGTATTAAATCTCTCACTTCAGAGTTCAGGCCATAACTGGAATAGAATACTTACAGCTGGACACTACTGGTCTATGACTTGTATTCTGCAATAAAAGACTAGATATTGGAAACCTTGTGGGTACTAAACTATTAGAATGACAATGTTGTTTCAACATAAGTTTTCCTAAGACAATGGAAAGTAAGAGTTTTACCTTCCACTTCTGACCCCCAATATTTTCTTCATCTTCATTGAACATATTTAACAACAATGCAGAGAATCAGATTGTTGAGCGAAGCTATTCAGTGGTCAAATATATGTTGTCAGAGAGTTCATGAAAAAGTCATTAGCTCTCCTCCCCTCCTCTTTCACTGTCAGGCAGAATCATGTCATAAATATAGCCACTTGTCTAGCAGGATATCAATCTGTCCAGGTATCACCCACTTCCTGTCTCTGGCCATATGTTTCTGTTATTTATGTCAAGAAAATAGCATTTACACAACCGCTGCTAGTTGTTTACAGAAGTTTAACTCCTGTGATATAGTCTCGCTTGTGTTGCATGCTTTTAGCCCATAGATAATACATGAGATTGTACATTTTAAAATATGCTACCACATGCATGATAGAATAAACACAGACCTGAACTGACAGCACCATCTGCCAAACACAGTTGATGTCAGGGGAATGGTCTCCGCACAATATTCTGCTGCTCCCCCATGAGATAAGGCTATTTTTTCTCATGGTATAACTACACTAAATTCAACTTGTTCATTTAGTACTGAAATTGTTAAAAATCTCAAAAGCAGAAGGGACTCGGGCCTCCTAAGAAGCACTGCAGAGGACTAGTAGAAATGGAACAATTCTCACATACGTTTTTCTTGTTCTTACCACTAGTCACATTCTTGTTTACATACTTACACCAGAAATAAACCTGTGAGCAATGTATACATGACACCTAGTTACTCAGTGCTCTGAAGTCATGGAAAATTCATGACATTAATCTTTAAATGGCCCATCTGAAAATTATATAGAGCAATCTAGCTTCAGAAGCAGTCTAGTTGTTTGCACTGAGACATTAGCAATAGTTGCATTTTTTTACCTGCCAGAAATCTACATTATTCACAGTTCCTAGCAAAATAAAAAGGTAAAGGTGATAATTAACCTTTTTCCTTTTAATATTGTAAAATTCATAAACATTAACCTGTTCATTTGGACTCATGTATTCATTCTCAAGAGCTGCCTTTATTACTAGATTGTCTCCTGGAGATAACTGCTAGGATTAGGAGGGAAAAAAAACCTTTTTCATGTACTACAACAGCTGCAAACTCAAAGCTGCAAGGTCCCTGAATATATGACAGTTATCTTTTACAAGAAAATGAATCAGTCTTCACAAAATGTCTCAAGGAGCATATTCCTTCCTTCAAAGCACCAAAGCTTACAGTGTTAATGGGCACAAGTGGCCAATACTGTTACGTGGTCCGGCTGGCTAGAAGCTAGAAGGCCATTTCCTGGAGAGGCTTATTGACAATGACAGCTGTCCACATCCCACGCTATGATAATCTTAACACCTTAGGTAGTTAAAATAGTTCGTAGTTGGATCAATCACTGACCTGGCTTTCCCTGTGCATCCTTCCTATGCCACTCGTGCGTGGGCCCATGCAGTCAGGACTTGCAGAATTCCTGTAGAAACTGGTGCTGTCGATCTCCCAGTGAGTACTTCCATGCACATGCAAAATGCCCAATGTGTTCTTGCTGTATTCAGCTCATTTTATATGCACAAGTCATGGGCGCCAGGCATATTTGGCACACTTCAGGTATGCCTGGGTAAAAATATGAGAGTACTCCTGGCAGGGGGAGGTTTGAGCCATCCACAGAGGAGCTTGGAGCTTGAAGCCTAGGCTTGCTTGATAGGAGTTACTTATCTCACATTGGGAGTGTTGGATTCCCTGCAGTCATGAGAGTGTCAGCTTTGCTGACTTTTGACAAAGTGTCCTATCCTGACCTGAAGAAACTCTTTGTAATGAAAAAAATTTGAGAAATGTTCCAGAGAAAAGTTTTAGTTTGGATGAATCAGCTTTTTCTCGCAGTAAAGTTTTATTGAAGAATACCTCACCATCCCTACTTGCTGGCATCCAGATTTCCATTTTACGCAGTGAAATCCCATTGGTTCTGCTATTGTCAAGGCCTTCTTTCACTGCAGATGTCTGTGGAACAAGGTTTGTGCTGTTCTATATTATTATTAGATGTAACATAAATGGATTTGAATGTAATATTTTGTCTAATATTAGGCATTCCTTAGTATTTAGTGCAAGTATATTATTAAAATAATGTTAAATGAGTTTGTAAGGAGACAGAAAATGAAAGACATACGCAGTTTTACTGTGAATCATTCTTATAATTTTGCTGTACTATTTGTAAACAAGATATCTTTGAATCGTCCTCCTTTAAGAATACTCCCAAGAAACTGAGGTTTTCTTGTTTTCTTATAGATGGTATTCACATGGAAAGTTAAAAAAAAGCTAAATCAGTATGTTCTCACATTAAAAAGTCGTGAAAGAGATGCATATTTTCCATTTGTATATATATTACATTTTTAAACATATTTAAGAATTTTATACATGAAAGATGAATTTTTGACATAATTTGGTACTGTATTATCTTTGGCATCACCTGCATTATTTTGTTATATCTATATAGAAGTTACTGTGGACTAGGCTAAAACAGAAGCTAGGCTAAAACATTGTGGCTTGCCGCTGTGACAAATCAGTCTGATTACACAGAATCATTTTGTGTATGAATTTTTAAATTAAGTAGTTTCCTGACCAATTAAATAACATTGGTAAAGAACTGTTAAAGTAGGCATTAACTACAGAAATATTTATTAAACCAATATGCTTTTAGATTAACTAATAATACCTTCCCTAATATTAACCCACATTGTTGAAGTATCTTTCTGTTTTGTTCTCTTGAGTGTATTTATAGTACAAAACACCATTAACAAGCTGGCCAAGGTGTATTTTATATTTATCTAAATTTTGGTCTTGGTAGACTTTTTTCTATCAATATAAGTATTCAAATCCCTAATTTTTATATTGATCATGCTTTTTGTTTTACTTCCTGCTAACAAATTCAAACTAGCAAGACAGATTCATATTTGGTGTTTATTTGTGAGACCCATAATTTTATGATTCCCAAATATCAATATTTTCTTGCCTTTGAAATGGAAAATAATTTTCCATTTTTTTTCCTCTAGTTTCCACACCATAACAAGGATTATGAAGGTCTGAAATCAAAATGAAAGTTGTTTGGAACTAGCAGAGTATAGGAAAGCAAAGCATGTAAACAGTAAGGTTTCAAATCCTGCCACACCTCTTGACTTGATCTTTAAGGGACAATATTACTTTTGTATAGGTACACTTGCACTAATTTACAAATACATATATATATACCTATATATGTATATATATGCATTTGTATGTGTATATGTATATTTGCAAATCCACTGAATGATACACCATGAAATTAGCATGTTGACTCTGAAGCCATACTTACTATTTGCTTTTAAACTTAAGAGATTATTATGGTTATATGGTTAAAATAGGTCTTTTTATAGGTAGCTTCATCTGAAAGTTGGAGGATGCTTTCTGGGCAGCCCAGATGGTCCAATTAAAGCAAAAGCAACTGTACGTTCTCTGAATTTAGTGGGTATCATCACGTCCAAAAATACATTATAGGTATATTCACTGATATCTGATGTTCTTTATGTAGATGACACTACACATTTAAACATCAAAGTGACATTAAATAGCTGTTATTGTAAAGCAATCTTCCTCCTGATCCTGTCACTCCTATAGACTTAAATCATCTGGTAAAACTAATTAGGGTTCTACATAAGCAAGGAATAAAAGACAAGAGTTATAAAACAAATAGACAAAATCCTCTTCATGAGTTTTTTCAACTATATTGCTGTTCATGAACTGGATATCAAACTGGTAAATCAATGAGACTGCATCTCAATAGAAATGGATTTCTCTATAGAACACAGATTCAAATACATTTTAAAAATATAGCTAAATCCTCAAATTATTACCTACTTCGACTCAGCTGTCAGCATTATAGAATTCAAAGTGCAATCTTATTATGGAAAGGCAAAACCCACTCTACTAGGGGAAGACAACAGTGCAGTAGCTGACGCTTTCTTCTCATAAAATAGAAATATGAGAAATCCAAATTTTGGAAAGGCTTATATACCATATAATATTTGGAAGATCTCAGCTTTTTCCTTTTGCATTTTATGTGAAATATCTTCTTTCTTTAGCTTGGAGAAGAGGAGACTGAGGGGTGACCACAATAATGTCTATAAATTTGTAAAGAGCGAGTGTCAGGAGGAAGGAGCCAGGCTCTTTTCTGTGATGTCAAATGACAGGAGAAAGGGCAATGGGAGCAAGCTGAAGCATAGGAGGTTCAACCTGAACATAAAGAAAAACTTTTTACTGTAAGGGAGACAGAGCACTGGAACAGGCTGCCTAGAGAGGCTGTGGAGTCTCCTTCTCTGGAGACATTCAAAACCCGCCTGGACGCGTTCCTGTGTGACCTAGTCTAGGTGATCCTGCTCTGGCAGGGGGGTTGATCCCTTCCAACTCCTAACATTCTGTGATTCTTTCTTTTTTCTTTTGTTATTTCTTTTTTTTTCTTTTCTTTTTGTTTTCCTCCCCCCCCCCCCACCCC
>NW_010202119.1:71183-71583 GCF_000695765.1 Mesitornis unicolor
TTGTGAAAGCTGTAGTATTTTCCAGAGCAGAGATTTCTGGTTTTTCACTCTTTCAGCATACGGTCACAGAAATTGCAGAATTTTAGAAGAATTCAGGTTGGAGGGAACCTCTCTTCCAGCCTCCTACTCCAAGTAGGGCCAGTTTCAAATTTGGATAAGGTTGCTCAGGGTCTTTCCCTGAGCCCTGGATGAAAAGGAGTTCTGTATTGCCTCTTAGCAGCTTCTTCCAGTAGTAAACTACCATCACTATGAACTTTTTTTTCTTACATCTAAGTTGAATTTTATACTTAGAACACTTTAACTGTTGCCTTTTGCTGTGTGTCTCAGAGAAGAGTCTGTCTTACCCGTAAGTTACCCATAAGTTTTGTACTTCTTACTTCCTTCTTAAAGGAAGGAACTT
>NW_010202120.1:0-3659 GCF_000695765.1 Mesitornis unicolor
CAGGAGCTCTTCGCCTCGGTAACTCGGTAATTAATGCAGGCCTTTGGTTTAACTTAAGGATCCCAAACTGGCTGATAAAGTTAGTGAAGGTTTCAAAAATTTCTACAGATTATGCTTCTTTTTAGACTTAATGATATGCATTTAACACATAAAAGAATATTTTAACTGAAAAGGTCAATGCTTACAAGTTAACAAATTAATAATTTCACAGAACAACAGAATGTTAGGAGTTGGAAGGGACCTCGAAAGATCATCCAGTCCAACTCCCTGCCAGAGCAGGATCACCTAGGTCACACAGGAACACGTCCAGGTGGGTTTTGAATGTCTCCAGAGAAGGAGACTCCACAACCTCTCTGGGCAGCCTGTTCAGTGCTCTGTCACCCTCACAGTAAAAAAGTTGTTCCTTATGTTGTCTTAAGGACTCCTTATGTTTCCTTAATGTTGTCTGTGGAATATAAGTTTGACCCTGTGATACACATGCCCTATAATTATGTGCTCACACACAGAAATTGAGGGCCATGTGTCCTTAAGCTTCTCTTAGTGCGGCTGTGTGTGTGGCACAGAGACACTGTCCATAGCTTGCTACTGCCCTCACTCACTGTTAGTTGCCTTTTTCAATTTCTCCTCTGCTCCTGCTCAACTCAATTTAGCAGGCTACGACTGAACAATATTTAACAGTGGGCAGGAAGCCTTAAGTGAAAGATAGGAAATTTGCCTTTAGAAAAGAAAAATGGGAAGAGTACCACAGCATCTAATGAGATATAGAAATAAATAGGTCAGTATTTTACTGAATTGCAATGAAACATCTAGGGCATTAGTATCCACCCAAGCTGATAAGTTTTCTTCTTTAGATTCATGACCAGAACTGCAAAGTGCTGTCAAATATCACTGGACATTTGGATGCCTCCATTAAAGCAATGGGAACCTTTTTTAGGAGTCAGGTAAGACTGAGCTGCCTCATAAGAAGTGAAGAAATTATTTTATTACCATCAACTATTGCTACTGGTACCAAACTGAAAAAGAAAATGCATTAGCTAGTCACTGTTTTCACTTCACTTTAGCAAGTCTGAAGGATGGGGTAAAAATTCTATCAGAGCACTGCAAGAGATACAAATATTTGTGTATAGGTTTATAACTTAATGTACAAGTTTTCCAGACTAACTGAACTGGGATCAAAACAGCATCTCAACTTTTCTAGCAATAAAAGTTTTCAAGAAAGGAACTGAAAGAAATAGCAACATTTATTCTCCCCCTTCTCATTATTTTAATATTTTTTCTCCTTTAAGTCTAATTTTTCCTCTTTTATGTTGCCACTGAAAGAGAGAGAAAAAAGGAAAAGCAAACACGAAAGGAACAAAGCAGAAATTAAACTCTGTTCCTGCATTTGGGAACAAAACAATGCTCTGTGGCTTTAAACAACAATATTCATTTGGTGAGGAACTGAATTCAATTTTAATCTGGTGAAAACTGAATTTCATGCAGGTAAAATGCTTTGCAATAAGGATTTCAATCAAACAGGAGGGAAAAAAGAAAGAAGCAACTTCAATAAGAGTTGTTTTGTGATAGCTCCCAAAGGCTGCTGGAGCGCCAGCAAAAAGCTGCTGACCACCAAAGAGACTCCAACAGCTTTTGCTGAACTTGCCTTTTAGCTCTCATACCTCTGAAACTCTCCTGAGTGCAGTCCAAATTACAGAAACTAAATTAGTACCTCTACTTCCTCAGCAGAATAAACCCAAAAAGTAGGGAAACCATTGTAAAGCTAAGGTTAAAGTCAACATCACTGAAATAATTTAATTTATAAAATTAAAATGTATACTTTCTACTTGGTTAATCCCTTTTCAAAGGAAGAAAAACAGATCAAGCCCATCATGGAACATGGCTCAACCAACACTCACAGCTAGCAGCAGAATAAACCTGCCACAGTAGCAACACAGCTGAGTTATGAGGGTGATCAGACCCTCAACTCATGCTTTCCAGCTCCATTTTCTTTTGCCTCAAGATGCCAATCATTCTGTCCAAAGCAATGCAGGCAGCAAAGGGAAAACCAAAAGAATACTGCACTGGCCCAAAACCTGGGTCCCCAGTAAATGCCTCAAAGCCCTGTGGTACCCTTGTAAAGCCCCTAAGGCTCCTGGAGATCTGACTTCAGGATATAGTTTTTAGGAAAAACATAACTTTTTATTGCTCAGTTAGTAGCATGAGGAATGCAGTGGTGGTATTGATCAGAAAATAAGCAGAGCTTTAGGATCTGCTTAAAAGTGGTTTAAGGTAACTCACTCATTATACAGAGCTTAACTGCACTCTCAAGATTTAAAAAAAATATACAGCTCCCTATAACAGTTATTTTGAACCACACAGCTAAATTAAGCTGCAGTTGACAGACTCTTAACAGACACAAAGATGTTATCCCCTTTTTTGTTGGCCAGTGATTTTGGCAAACCCCAAATAAAGGCTAATCTAACCTTTCTGAAAGATCACTGTTTATATTCTTGAAGGAGCATCAAGCCCAGTGGCAAAAGTGGATGCCTGTTCTCCCATGAAAATTTCCAATCATTCTGCAAGAGGAGTGAGCTGAAGTCAATTTTAGCCTGGAGACCTTTTGCAAAGCAAAGAGCCTACCTTGCAGCAGAGCCTGTCTCTCCCCACAGCTCTCCTGGTGCATGGCTGCTACAACACTGGCAGGAATACCTTGTTCAGAACAAGTGGAAAGGTCAAACTTGAGGCACAGTGGAGTGCTACCACAGCAGCATTGCCCAAAATCACTGCTTCTCTGCATAGGCCTCCCTTTCCCTCTCAAGCAGCTGCCATTGATTTCACCTGACCTCAAAACAGATCGTTTGGTTAGCTGACTTTCTGCCTCTTCTAATGCACCAATTGGTGGAGGAAGCTGTAATCAGATGGACTCAAGCCTGCTGTGAGATCTCTAGCACACAACCTCTCTGCCCTGGTGAAAATTCCAAATCCCGCTGCTGAAAGGGGAACAGCAAACGTGGGGGAATGACTCAATATCTTAGCTCACATTACAGACGTATTCATTTAATCCTCTCATTTAACACAAGAAACAGCAAACCCCATGCAGAAGTAGAGCATTAATCAGTTATTTCTTGAACAGGCCTTAAAACAACAATCTGCTAAGTAAAATGATGTAGCATCCCCAGGGTTAATGCCATTTAGGAAAGGATGCAGTGGAAACCCTTGGAGGAGTTAGCTTAGCAATTAAAGTGCAAAACCCAAGTTGGGTGACAGCCAGCAGTGGAGCTTGGAGACATGTCACTGCTGCCCCATGGGTCACCTACTGGCAAAATATCTTTATGCTTATGAATATGATAAGATAAAACCCAGGGCAGGCCTGAGGTCTTGAGCATTCCCAGATATTACAGTAGTAGGGAAAAAAAACCCACTACTTCTGAAGTATTTTCTTGACCCACACTAAAGCCTCTCATTTTAATGTTTATTCATTGACTAAGAACCACTGAACAGAGAAATCATTCCTTGGGAAAAAAAAATATATTTTTTTGCAGTGGTTCTGGGTAGCTGGTGGTTTGCCTCTCTTAAAGAGACCTGAATTTCTGGGAAATCTCGAAAGGGTTAACCTGGAAGAAGGACGGAAATATTGTCACCCCCCCATTCCACAAGCTGCTGGTGGCGGTGTGTCAGTG
>NW_010202121.1:0-7192 GCF_000695765.1 Mesitornis unicolor
ATCCCTAACGTTCTGTGATTCTGTGAATTAACACTTACACATAGACATCAGTTAAAGAACATCCATGTGATCTTCAACTGCTTTCTAAAGATCAGTTTCAGAAATCATATTAGGAACTCTTAAAATTGTTGTTCTTTTTTTTCTGTGCAAGGCTACTAGAAGTCTAATGATCAAAAACACACAGCATGAACCTACTTTTTCTTATGCGTTGGAGAAGGAATATACAAAACAAAACCCACTCCCATGAACAGCAGAGCCAATTACAGGTGAATCTGTGAAATCAACAGTTACTTCCAATTATTACCCAGACAGTAATATTAACATTTTACAATGAAAGCTCTATAATTACATAAACAACAATAACATCACCACAAATTATTCTTAACTGTGTCCCTGTATATTTTTACAGCTCGGTCTGCATCAGAATCTGATTTTAAGGGATAGATTATAGAGAAAACCAAGTCAGAATGCATTGCCTATTAAAGAGGCAGATTTGATTTGTATAGATTAAGATGAATTTTTCTCCTTTATTTTGAACCAAGATACACTGTTTTCTCCCCATTGGCATTTTACATTCAATTTACTCACAAATCTCAAAGCAAATTTCAGTGAAAATTGTTGTATTTTAACTGAAACACTGCTAAGAGAACACGTCACAAGCTAAAAATCTCATTACTAGTACTACTTTCAGTGACCATAGATGGGAATGCAGATTTTTGCACTACTTCAACCAACTAAGGCTTGCCCTTCACTTTTATCAGAGTGAATCCCAATTACATCAATTGCAAAAACACTGCTAGCCCTTGTCAAAGCACTTGGGCATCAGCATGTGTTGCAGTACCAATTTCTCAGTACTATTAGGAAAGTTTATTTCTGTGCAGAGCCTTGTGCAATCTCATGGTAATCAGCCATACTGAACAGGTTACAGGGACTTTAAATCAGATAATTTGCACTTCTACCATGAATAATTTTGCCACTCAGTTTGTAAAATGTGATTTTCTTCAGTGCATGCAGGCTGATATATTAAAAAAAGAAGACAAAATATTTCTGTTTCAATTAGCATCAAGACCAAGTGAATGTTTTTGTTTTTCTGCCTCTGTCTCATTTTCTGCCCTTTTATTTCTTTCTCTTGTTCATCACAGCCTCCTGCTGTGGTGCTGATGGCCAGAAGTGCTAGTTGTGAGGCTGCCGCAACCACAGGGTACATCCATCAACACAGGCCATTGCGCCTGTGCCATCCCAGTGGTTTGTAATCCCAGTCTCTGCTTACCTTAGCCAAGGGCAAACAAGTCAGAAACCTCCTTCACTGAAGTATGAAGAAATTTACTGCTGCAGCTTTTCAGAGACTGGCTACAGCTTTTCAACTAGGCTACTAGAGCCAAACATCAGAAAGTAAATGTAATATCTTTGTGCACTGATTTTTTTAAAGGGTCAGACTTCCTGCAAGATATAATGTCAGAAAAGGTAGCAGGAAGCTGGTTATAAGAAAAACACAACAATTTAGTTGCATGAAGTTAGAAAGAGATTTAGGTTGTACCCCTAGCCATACTGCTAGCCCGTAGGATGACCTACGTACACCATTTTTGTCTCCTTGCACTTCAGCTGCTTCTGCATAAGGCAGGGACAACAATATTAATTTTTAAAGTCCATTTAGATGTATTGATGATAAAATGTGTGCATGAAGTAAAAAGTAGTAGGAACACATGTTCTGTCATTTTCTATTTGGAAGCACAGAGTTTACTCAATAAAGAGATTCTTTCCCCTCAGTTTTGCCCTAAATCCCAACTGCATTGAAAGAAGCATTTTAATAAAAAAAACCAAGAAGCCTGAATAATAAGATCCTGCACTTTCTTACTCCTGATAGAAATCTTATTCATAAGGCACAGCAGGGATACTTCTCATCTATGTCTTTTCTCTGCTTCTGTGGCCGCAAGAGAGCTTATATAGATATTCAAGGATCGAACAGTAAGGTTTCGTATATCTCTGGATTCTATACAGTTGCTTTCTTTGCCACTAACAGAATAAAATAAATCAAGAAAGCTGAACTTAATGAATATCATGTAGATAATGTTATGGTCCTGTCATCCTTTTGGTTTCCTTCTAATTCATTGGAGCAAAGAAAGTTTCATAAAATTGCATCTTCTACACAGAGAATATTACATAAAGGGCCAATTTTATATATTTACTTAGCCTTAAATATTTAATTATTTAAATTGCCTATGTGTTGTACTGAAATAACAATCCAGTCATAAATCTTTTGAAGTGCACTAAGACTTTATGTCTTGCTGGGATACATTCTCCCAAGCATAGCCTCTGTTCATTTATTATTCATTATCATCTGCAGTTTGGCGAATTCCTCTGAAACCCATTTTCAATTTTTAAATGGCAACATTCCCCTAAAATTGTGATGCTTTTATTATATAGACGTAGTCCATAAAACTATGGGAAGGAACACCAACTAAGCCATGTGGATGTACTCAAAATACAGGTGCTGCTGTGTAACAGACAAGGATAGAACTATATTAATTTTGAAGAAGTCTTGTGAGGACCATATGAAACTTGTCACTTGAATGTACGCAAAATATGTAATGTCTTCATCTCAGCACTCTATAATCAATCATCTTAATTCCAGACACAACTGAGATATATCATTAATTCAAAAAAGTTACTATTATTTAACTTCCATTTGTCAAATATGTTGCACAATTGTATTAAAATAAGTGGTTTTGTCTATTTTTGAGATGCTGGAAGTAATATGTTACAAAATCTTCTGTGTAAACAGGTTTTTTTCAATTTTTGTTTTAGAAATAAGTAATAACACCTATGAAATATTAATGTAGGCAGTCGTTGAATATCATAACTTTGGCTTTTAAACAGAACTCCCCATTAATCACAGCAAGGACTTCTGCTTAAAAATACATGAACTTGATCTGCTATTATCACACTGATCTATTACAAGAACCCAAAACATCCTATTAAAAATACAATGAATCACTGTTGCAAAAATTTATAAGTATACAAGTATTTTGAGAGCATCACAAGAATACTCTCATATCAGAAATCACCAGGAGATTTCTTAAAATTTCTTTCACCCTTTAAAGAAATAGAGACAGGAACACAGCAACCAACCTACTAATTCTTCTGTTCTAGCCTAAAAACCACTGAACTTTCCATTGCTAGCACTACCTTTGATTTCTAAAGTTACTTCACAGAGGTAATTTCATAAGAAGTAACAGCAGAATCTTTTAATAGCTGCTACAAGGAAATGACACCTCTTATTTTTTTATCTTAGCAGAATAATCCCTAAATAGTGGGATTAGTATAACTTTAGACCTTCTGTAGATTTGGAAGGATTTACTCAGTTGTTACATTGGCACACTTCCCAGTAAGAGAAGGTGGTAGATGGAAAAGACATTAGAGGACTTCAAACATGCAAAGCTATGAGGCTGAGGAAGGAATGTGGTATCGAGGCAAACTGCATGTTCCTTTCCAGAAAGGGAAACACAACAACTGAATTTTTGTACTCTCTATTACTTTGCTGCTTCTTTGGAAACCGTGCTAAAGTGTTAAAGTTCAGCAGTGAGGAATGTCATTGAATACTCCCCCAGAATGATTTTATATCACTGCTACTATCCTGTCCTCAAAGAAGACAGATTTCCCCAGAAGGCCAACCACACTCTGGGCTGCATCACAAGAAGTGTGGCCAGCAGACTGAGGAAGATCATTCTGCCCCTCTACTCTGCTCTGGTGAGACCTCACCTGGAGTACTGCACCCAGCTTTGGAGTCCTCAACACAAAAAGGACATTGAAGTGCTGGAGCAGGTCCAGAGGAGGCCTACAAAGATAATCAAAGGTCTGGAGCACCTCTCCCACGAAGACAGGCTGAGACAGTTGGGGTTGTTCAGCCTGGAGAAGAGAAGGCCCTGGGGGGACCTTATAGCGACCTTCCAATACCTGAAAGGTGCCTATAAGAAATCTGGGGAAGGACTGTTCACTAGGGCATGTAGCAATAGGATGAGAGGCAATGGTTTTAAACTAGAAAAGGGTTGATTTAGGTTGGATGTTAGGAAAAAGTTCTTCAACATGAGGGTGGTAGATCACTGGAACAGGTTGCCCAGAGAGGTGGTGGAGGCCCCATCCTTGGAGATACTCAAGGTCAGGCTTGATGGGGCTCTGAGAAGCCTGATCTGGCAACAATGTCCCTTCTTACTGCAATGGGGTCGGACTAGATGATCTTTAAAGGTTCCTTCCAACCCAATACATTCTATGATTCCTTTCTATTCTGCTCTAAACAGGTTCTGTTCAGCCTTCAAGAAAATTGTAAGCCTTTGATTTCATCAGACATTGAAAGCTTCTAGAAAGGAAAACATAACAGGATATGCATCATATTAATCAGATATTAACTGAGCCAATTCTTTTAGTTTAAATTTTTGAAAAGAATAAAAAAATTAAAAATTTTATGAAATAAATGAAAACATGCAGGTCTGACCAAATTCTTGTGTAGGTAAAAAAAAACCAAAGTGAAACAAAACAAAACAAAAAAGCACCCAACAGCAAACACCAAAAAAAAAAACCTAAACTAAAAACCCACAAAAAACAAAACAACAAACCTACAGGAAAGAGAAATTCTCCCAGAGAGCTCAGCATAAAGTAAAACATGGTAAGACAGAGCAAGGTATCACTTGTAAATTCTATTCAAATAAGTAAAAGCAGGAAGGAAATAAATCTTTGGTTTCTGTTCTTTCAGAAAGCCAGGCACAATTTTAAAAGCCCATCCAGTAAAGATAATAAATTGGACAGTACTTCCTCTACCTGGTATACTTCTGTGAAAGGCATGCAAATGTTAGAGTAAATAAAATTCCCATTGCTATGGGATATTTAAAGGCACCCATTATACTTAACACGGTTTAAAATCTGGTCTTGATTGATGCCAAATTCTCATTGTCAACAGAAACTTATGGATCATTTTATCAGTCTCCGAGACAAAACTTGGCAATATTTAATTTTCCACAAAATATGAACACAAAGCGGTAGAGACAGAATGTAACTTCTGACCTAAACACAGAAGGAAAGAGAAAAGAAGCATCAGAGGAAATCTCATCTGTTTGTACAAATACCTGAACGGAAGGTAAAAGCGGAGTGAGCCAGCTTGTTTTCAGTGGTGCCCAGTGCCAAGACTAGAGACAATTGGTGTAGACTGAAACACAGAGGTTCCTTTTGAACATCAGGAAACTCTTTTTTAATCTGAAAGTGGCTACACACTGGAACAGGTTGCCCAGAGGTGATATGGAGTCTCCATCCTTGGAGATATTCAAAAGCTGTCTGGACACAGCTGTCTGGGCAACTGTCTCTAGGTGGCCCTGCTTGAGCAGGGGGTCGGACAAAGTGATCTCCAGTGATCTCTTTCAACCTCATCCATTCTGTGAAATACAGACATATCAATATCGAACACAAAAGTCACAAAGGAAGTATTTGGTTATGTATTTTCCAGAACCTCAGTTTCCCAAACTTCACTATGCCAAAGTTTAAATGACTATATGAAGACTAAAACACATTATGTATTCATTAATAGATATATCCAGAAAGTACAATAAGCAAATACTATTTGTTAAAGTTTTGGGTTCATGAATTATATAATTTAGTATATAGTCTGTACCTTTCTAGAAATGACTATTTAATTCCACACCAGAGAGTTTGTATCAGAAAACTGACAAGAGGAACAATTTATTATGAAAACTATCTACAGAATTTTAAAATTTAGCTAATAGATAATTTCCATAAACTTAAAATGTGTAACATGTATTCACACTTCATTAAATATCAAGTACACTAGAATTTAATTCTGAAATATTTTTGTAATTATTAACTCCAGTTGAATAGAGAAAGAAATGTGACATACAATATGGCAGAAAATATTAAAAATTATACATTGAGAAGACATTATAATGCACTCTCTGTGGATTACCGCAAGTATTGAATCTCCTTGTATAAGATTCATTGAACAATGTGTACTTGTATACATATATTAATTTTTAAAATTCTTCCTCTTGCTACTTCAAAACACCAGAAAAACATGAAGCTCATTTTCTACATGGTGAAGGAACAGTCCATGTGCAAGTTTGATTTTAAGGTGACAATAAGATTTGGGAGATATTTATATATCTGAACAGGGGCATGATCATTTATAGTCAGTCACGCTAGTAGAAATTTTAGGACACTGTCTGAAAATTTATTAAGATGCTACTGCAGCTGGAATTAGGAAAAATGTATTTGAAAAAAGAATCTGCAGAGCCCAGTTCATCAAAACTGCTGAAGTGATGCTCTGATGTCAGGTCAATAAAATGTCTAGGTAGCTAAGTAATTAACATCACATTCTTCAGTTTTGCTAATGATCGACTAGACCTCAATTCCTGAGTATCACTCTGCAACAGAAATTCAAGAAAGAGAAACAAATCTGATAGCATCTCTTTGTGATATAATAATATTCAATTAAAAGCCATTCCGGAAAGCAACTGTACCTTCATGAAGCTCTATTGTTGCACAACTCAAGAAGGCTCATCAAGCTAAATAACAAATTTTACCCTTTAAAAAGACTGAGCTAACATTATACCACTTTTGGCACAGCTCCTTTGGCTACATCACTTAGGAAATCAGAAATGCCATTCTCTATTTTAATTCACCTTCAGGTAACAAGGTTAACTCATTGTCAAGGAAATTTTAACAGGTTAGATCTTTCAAAATCAATAATGGACTGGGTTGGAGATAGCTTTCAGAAGGGATGACTTCAATTAAAACAGCCCTCACCAAAGATAATGAGTAGAGAAGGAAGGTTAGTGTTGGACAAAGAAAAACTCGCCCTCTTGGCAACCAGGTGATGCAAAGATCCTTATCACCCTGAATTACACTGAAAAATCTTCAAAAGGTTCTGAAAAAAAGAAAGGTCATTTTGTTTCAAGGAGATCCTTTTCAAAGGGGTAAGAGTGACTGGAAAGTCTTTCTTAATCATTTTTAAAACTCATCAACATGAAAATGGTCACTAGGCTCAGTAAGGAAGAATGAAAAAAAACTGCTATGGGAATTTCAGTGTCTCAAAGGACATCTACAGTGATCTTTTGGCCACTTCTTTTTTTTTTTTTTTTTTAACTGGAGAATGTGTAATAGGTAATTATCCATCCAGGCTACATTAGAAGCC
>NW_010202121.1:7215-60142 GCF_000695765.1 Mesitornis unicolor
ACTACAGAAGGCCAAATTTTGTCCAAGCAGGAACAGACATGCATTTGGCCTAAGTCTCCGCCATAATGTAAAATTTGACTCAATTCCAATTTTACTGGAGAATTTGAGAAGCTCTTCTTCCCTCTTAAAATATAAAGTTCATGGTTGGATAACAGCTATTTGCCTCCAATTTGCTGTTGGATAACAGCTATTTTATAAGTATAACAAACTAATTATAAATCAAAAGTAGGAGCCTAAATTTGTTTTATATACTTTGATCTCATTACTGAATCCTCAATAACATTGATTTTTTCCCCCTTTTCTTCTTATTATAATAGTATTTAGGATGGTTCTTTTACTTGAAGTGAAAAATAGTCACAGCCATCTAGAGATTGGGCACAATTATTTGCTCAACACCAGGTCAATGTCAGCAAAGGAAAGTTCAGACCTGTATGGTACCACTGAAAGAAACAAAAGTCAGATGGGTAGCAAGAAAAATAAAATATACTGCCAACAACATGCATCTCCTTAGATGCAAATCACTGCACTCCGCTGAATTAGAAAGCTTTGCATTATTCCTTCCAGTTCTGATTTTTAAAGGTAATAAAGCAACTCCAGAGTAGGCAGCTGTAACAGTAAGATACCCAACTTCATGACAGTTGAGAATTTCCCTAGAACAGCCCAAAATCATCTAAAACTTACCAGAGCTGGGTATTATAAAATAGACAAAGGAACTCAAATCAGAAAAGAGACTTCTTTTTTCTCTTTCAACTCTTCAAACAAATCACCAAGATAGCATTCTCTCCCTAGCAGTCTTGAGATTGAAACTAGATGCTTTTCTGGAAGATACACTCTACTACTCATATTTATTTTATTGGTCTAAGGACCAAGCACGTCTGACCTTACCATGTCAGGTATTGTATGGCTTCAGTGAACTAGAGTTTCCAGGTGCTACCCCAAGGAGTTCACAAGCTAGATCAGGCTTAGCGGAGATATTTGTAATACACGGACAGAATAAACAATATGGTGACTGTAAACATGTTAGATTAAATTTTTTGATGATTGCTTTGCTGGCTTTTCCTGGGAAGGTTTATGTCAAACAGAGAGAAAAAGGGAAAACTGTAGAGAAAAGCCAATGAGAAGTGTGAGTGTAGCTGAGGTACAGTGACAGTGAGGAAGGCAGGAAAAAAAGTTTGAAACAGTCAATCAGAAAAGGACGAGAGCTCAAAACAGTGGATTTCATGTACAAAAAGCCCCTGCTTTAGTTGCTTCTGCAGCTGCTACCACAGGTAGGAGTCTTCAGCTGTCTCAAAACTGGAAATTATCTTGCCTCAATTGAGCAAGAACCTTAAATAATCTTCACAACAGACAACAATAACACAATCCACACAGCATTAGTGCAATGTTTTGTTGCAGGGCACCTAAAGATTTTCATTCAATTAACGACTTTTTACACCTGACACTCTGCCCCTTGACCAGTACCTGGCAGTGTAAGTGGGATTCTCTCAAATCACACTGCCGCCGCTGGAGCCAAGGGGAGCCCGACTCACCTGCACGCAGAAGGCTTTTGTGCAATCAGCTGTTGCTGCCAGATGACCTGGACACCAAGTATCCCTGGCACTTTGTCAGGGCCACAGCACCGCTCATGACCCTGTGCTTGCTGTCAGTGATTAGGTGAGTCACTGGATGGGTGTGATGCTGCTTGTCTTTCCTGCTGCCTCAATAAAGCATTGTTTCATAACATATCATCAGATCCCATTGCTGCATGGACCACAGCACCTGACCAGACATTAAAATCTGACACCAGTTGAAAATCCAGAATTAAATTTAAGTTAGCTGTTAACTCAAAGTAAAAGTGGAAATACCATTAATGCACCAGGAAGCATCTCACCAGTGTAATTTCATGTGGCGCATTCTATTACCATTACCTAATGAATCTATTATAATATATGTTAATAGAGTAAAATATGACACAAAAAACTGATTGAAAGATGCTATTGGGAATGTTTGTTCTCTTGCTTTCTACAGGAAGTTAAAATACAATGTGTGCTATCTATAAATCACTATTAATTTAAAGCTGCACAGAGAGCCATTTTATGTAATAACTGAATATATTTATATTGGTTAATAAATTTGCATTAAATGTATTTAAAGCTATAACTTTAACTGAAAGTATGTTTAGGCTTTTAAATAAGCCTAAAAAATGCAAAATGCACACATTACAGTAAGAGATTTGAAAAAACACAGCTATTTTAGCGCTTTCCTTTTTCAATAACTCAAACACTAATAGCTAAAATCCAACAACAGAATCTCAGAGTGATTCTACTACTCCCTTGGTGGCCTTTAAGACCTTGGTTTCAGTCACTAATCCAGATGCTAACAGACCTTCCTCTATTACTAGGAACGATACCAGAAGCTTTCATAATTTTTCTATAAGAAATGGAACACTTATCCAAGCAAATTCAATAGTAATTGCATGTTTCACTTCAAACACTCCTTACAGCCAACAGGCTTTTCGCTATTGACAATTAAATACATCAACCATATTACAAAACTTGCAGAGGAGAAATAAGAAAGTCTGAATGGAAAAGCAAGAGATTTTCTATAAAAGAATCTAACATTTTCTTTAGATGATACAAATAATCTCAGATGGTTTGTATTAAAATACTATCTCTAATTATTCTTCAGCTTCTTTGTTTCCCTGAAACCTTCCAAAAAAAGTTTGAAAGCAATAAAAGAGTAAAAGTAGTTTATCCAACAGAGAATGGCCATATTACAGTTGTGCTGCAACAACCATTAGACTGATTTCCTGAGTTTAGTTTGAAAGAAATGTTTGGGTAGCATGAAAAGACTGATCTATTATCATCTCATAAAACCCTAGAAATTTCAAGACCAAAAATAAGGATTTTTTTTTTCCATTATTCAGGAATATGCTCTTTTATGTGATGGCAAAATGCATTCACATTAAGTGTACTGCATGATTCAAATCTAATAGCAACTCAGTCCTAACTGGGACCTTACCATATTTCAATACAAATGACAAAGATATACTTTTCTCTTTTTGGAAGTGCCAAATGGCTGATTTCTATTGTACAGGTAACAGTAAAAACAGAGGAAAGTTACTTCTGTTACTTTTACTTCTGTTACTTTGTGGTACCCACCCATTCAACACATGCAACCTCCTTCTATCTAGTGATGTGCAATAATTCCTGGTATTACCCTAACCCTTGACAAGGTTATTAGTACATACGGAACTCTTAGGTTATTAACTGAAAATATGGAAACCATTACAGAGAAATACTATTTTTAAGAAAATGCAAATGACAATGGTTCAGAGTACAGTGTTTGAGAACTCTTGAGGTTGCAGCATGGGACCAGCATTGGTGAGGAGAAAATCACTTGTCCAGAGACTATTTCTGGGTCCTGCAGAACATGAGATTCTTTTTTCCATTCTCCCACAAACAGCAAGCAGAAGTGATGTAATAAGGCGCAGTTTTACACTAACAAATCCATAACCTGCAGTGATACCGTTAAATAAAAATTCATTACTTCGGTTTCAACAGTGCAAAACTGGGTTCATGAAAATTTGCTTTGAAACACAGAATTCAAAGAACCAGTGACAAACCAAGGGCTCTCACATTCTAGCACAGTGCACTTTTGGTTCATGGGAAATAAATGAAGCCTTTGACATTGCATATGTGTCAGAACTACTTTCAAAGTGGAGGTACAGTAAAAGATCCCATAATATATACATACTGAGAGTAAATATTTCAAAATATGCTTAATCTTTTGTAACAGTATTTTTAATTGTTTAAAAAGTTTTTAATCAATCAAAGAGAATTCCATTAATATGTTTCAGTAGAAGTACGACATCACTGCTGCAAACCATCGGCTGCAACCATCAAAGCCTCAGGGGAGCACACAAACATGGCCGCCAGCAAGTCCTCTCACTCCCATTCCTCTCTGCTAGATGGATGCATAAAGGAATCAGGCTAAGGCCTCTCACCCCTCCCCGGTGGGGTTTCCAGCACCAATAACAATTTTACAGTCCAGTTTGCTTCTCTGTATATTTTGAAAGGTCCAAGATACTGGATGATTAATACTCACACAGGGAATGTTTTCTTGACCTGAAATTGCATGTTTACAGAGTGCTAGGCACCAGCTAACAAAATGGATTTTGTTTCCCAGCAGTTTATAGAAGAGATGGACAAAACGGATAGGTCAATCCTGTTCTCATAGGTAAATTCCAAGCCAGTAAGTGTACCTTTGTCTTAAATACCCTGACTGCATCCACACTATGACCAACACAGCATCTCTCGAGACTGTCCAAGGTGAAAAAAGATGATCCAAAAAGACTTTGCCTCCTCTCTATATATTCCTATACCACCTAACCCTATCAAAAGGCCAGATAGTTCAGTGTCCACAGCATCCACATTCAGTTTCCTACTGAAGCATATTAGGACAGGCTAACACTCATAAAACACATGGAAAGAGGGGAACTGGAGGTTTTGCAGAGATAAAGGTCCATTCAATGGACTTATCTTTAGACATGTACTTTATGCTAGAAGCAGCAAACATAGGTCAGTGTGAGCTCCTCTCTGGTGACTGAAAGTGTCATACCTGCACAAGCTTTGAGACCTTGAGTTACAACAGGCTGTCAAGGTCACTGAGCTGCATCTCAAAGATGTACACCCTTCATCAAACCACTACCCCCAAAACACAGCATCTCAGAGAAGACATTATACTGTTCTCATACATACAGAACCATTACTTTTTTTTTTATCCTGTTTCCTTTAACATCCCTGACAAACCCCTTTTCAATAGTCAGCCTTTCATTAATGTTCTTGGACTAAATGGAAACGCTCCCTTCAGCCCCCAGTACAAAGCAAAGCAGGCAGCTGGGCTGGATGTACATTTCCCACTCTTCTTCACTCTTCAGAAGGAAGGAACTCTTAGGGTTCACTTTCATATCACAGGGTAAAAGTTTGGCTCAAACCAGGCAAATCTCCATCCCCCATCTACTAGGGAAGTTAGCACTTGGGAAGGTGATGATCTGCTCATTGCCCAAACTTGCCATATCACATTAGTGTTGATACCAGCTTTTGAAACACTGACATACAATGTCCCAGACAACGTTCAAGCTTGTGATCCAGACAAGCAGAGCCCTCAAAGTCAGTGGTAGGGAGCTGGATGGTTACAACTTGTGCCTAACCAGTAACTCCTGGTAGAGACGCTGTTCCTGCTAGACAGATTCATGAAAGGCTGAGGACCAAGCTTTTGTTAGAGGTATTCACAACCAAACTACAGTGCAGGGAGACAGTATGGCTTCCCCACGTGTTCTGCTGTTGTCCTTCTACATGAGGAGGACTGCATGCTCTTCTACCCTTGTTATTTTAGACCTTCTCTAATGATTATGCCAAGGTCAGGAATGTGATCTAGGGAAACCATCCAACACCACTGCAGCAGCACAGTAAGAGCACATTGAGTAAACGGATCTGCTCCACAAATGTAAAATTGTATCATTGTTCTGAAAACTGTGGGCTAAATAAATACATTAAAGCTGTGGGACAAGAGATATACATAATTAAACTGTCACTGTCAGGGTACTATGATGTTCCTGACAAATATTGCCTGTGAAAGGCTGGACTACTAGCTCTGTTAGCACTGTATATGCTTTAACTTTGGGTCAGGCCTGAAGTGATCAGGCAGTTGGACCATGAGATGATCATTGAAGGTCCCTTACAACTGAATAATTCAATTCTGTTCTGTATGACAACAATCTGACTGTGGCTGGTATCCTTAACTGTATAAATGCCTACTTCTGTGAAATCTAATAAGCTCTTGACCTCAACAACTTTATCATTCTCTGAACATCTGCTATTTCAAAATAGCTAATATTTCCTAAAGCAAAGGACTTTAAAACATTTATTTATTTTACAGGTTTCACAAACACATCTTTTTCCTGTGAAAAACTGCATAGATCTGAGGTGCTGAATGACTACACTGGAGGGCATACTTAGCATTTACACCTATACATACAAATAAGAAGTTGGGCATCCATGAAGCTGATATTTAGACTAGCTTTGTCTTTCACTAACTTGTTAATAAACAGTCACTATTTATGACCTTTTCCAATAAATGAAGGAGGGGTTTCAAACAAGAGTAGAACTAAATTGCAATTAAAACCAAACCAAAAAAGGAGGTTCCACACATAATCTGTAAAACCAGTTTGGGAACTTCTTGCTGTAGGTGATTATGCTCAAAAAGCAGCAGGACATGGTTATGGAGAAAAATAAAATAACAACCATTTTTACACAGACAGGGATTATCATTGGCTTAGAAAGACACAATTTGCTGGAGGCTGGGATAGTATTTAGAGGTGGTATCACTACATGATTGTCCTCATTTCATACCCTTCCCCAGGCATCCAGAAACAGACTGGGTTACAGAAAGGATATTGTGTTCGATAACCCTTGGTTTTATTTTAAGATGACAGTTCTCTTTTTTTAATTGGCATGTGTAAAAATTCATGTTGATAAAATTCTTCCTTCTATCCCCAAATTATCACATATGCTTTCAAAAGATCCAGCAAAAACCACACTGCCCAGTGTGTACCAAAAGCAATGACACTTAACACAGGGAACTCTGTAAAAAATTGATTCTTACAGAACCATGAGGTGGAAAAGCATGAAAGGATGTCTTCACAAGAAGGTGTTACGTTACAGGGATAGAGGTTGCTTATAGAAAGTCTAAAGAGAGCCTAAAAAAGGAAAACTTCCTAAAAGGCACTATTTGTACAAAGAGGAAACAGTACATGAGCCAGAGCTACTGTAGGTTTCCTTTTCCTCTAGTTCTGGATATTTCAGTAAACAATAAGCAAGGTAAATGCTTGTAGAAGGGGAGTTTCATCATTATTTCCATGCCTTTTTTAAAAAAATGCATTTACATATGTATGTGTGCACCTACTAAAAAAGTCCAAAAATTACATGATTGGTTGGGGGAACAGAGATGTGCCACCAAGTTTTTAATATCACAATATTTAGTTTAATTGTAGTACTACATACATAAAACCCAAAGTGGGTTTATATCCTTTATTAACTAAAGAGGAGTGGGGATAAAAGAACAAAAATTATGTAGGACGAAGGCAAAACTCCCTCAATTCTAAATACTGGAGTAATTTTCTGTTCTTTACCATTCTGATCAATAAATATGAAAGTAAAACACATGCAGCTCTACCTAGAACTTCAGACTCCATAACATGACAGGCATTTTGCCTAATTGTTCCCAAATCAGGAAATATAAAGCAGTTCCAAAGAACCAAACCTTTAAGGAGCTTGAATATTTTTCAGTTTGAGGGAAATAAACCTCTCATCCCATGAGAGCATGACCCCATCAGAGAACGTGCTAATTGGCTGCACTTTTTGGGAGCTCAGTTCACTCCATCTTTTATTTCTGCTTGGCACTGCACCTTAGTGTGAGGTTATCACATCTGTCAGTTCCTGTTGTCAAACACCGCATGTGAAACTACACTGCGAGTGCAAAATAACTGAGACTCACTTTGACTGCAGCATCAGCACAAAGTTCCTGTCATATGCTATCGAGCAAATGTGATGCGCTAATGCGTCTTTACCCATCTTATTTTAAAAAGTATCATCAAAACTAGCACTGTAATTTTATGAATGCCTGTTGCTACTCCTTTCATGTTAAAATGTTATTACCTTTTAATAGAAAACAACTTAAGCTATCATCTTTTCATATTAGAATATTCTTTATTAGCTTTAGGAGAGCAAAAATATCCTGCAACAGATCATAACTTTTATATAGGCTTATCCCTGCATACTTAGGTACAGTGAATAACATGGAAATATATCTGCATTTGAAAGGTATTTATTTATTTATCTCTGTGCTAACAGAGACTGCACGAGCTGTCAGCTTGAGTGATGCAAAGAAAGCTGGTTGAAGAAAATCAGAAGGGGCACAACTGTGACGTCCATCTATTAGCTGGAGATTATTCACTGTAACCACTTAATCAGTGGGAACTGAATTACATACAGTCCAAAACCCCTGAAAAACCTAAAAACCACTGTCCCTACTCCCTCAGCATATGAAATGCCAGCCAACTCCGTGTATGAAGCTTCGGCATAAGTTAAACAGCATCAGTTCTAAGTGCACTGAAACACTCAGCTCATGCAATGAGACATCTGATACTTGATTCATGCAGTTATCTCAGGAATCACAAATATATGATTTAATTATATACAATCTGGTAGAAATCACATTTATCATATAATGAAGCATTCTTTGTTCCTTTAGCTACACAGCCTAACATATACACACACATTCCCATTCCATCAAACAAGCAAAAATAGTTCAGACAAAATGCTAATTTTTTAATACCTAGGCAATCTAGCTAATAATATAAAAACTATACGCACAAAAACCCAAACCAAACCACAAACACAACATCTGAATTAGCATCTCATATGCTCTTTCTTAGTCAGTTATGCTACCTTGTTATAATACCCAAATATTTGTGTTGCTTCTCCTCAATTCAGAACACCAAAAAAAACCACCCCAAAATTCTATAAAAGTCAATGTTAGCAGCCATGCTAAGTGCAGACCCACCATTCCCTCCTCCAGAGGCTTCTGAAATTCCAGTATGTTGTAATCTGGCACAGAAAGAATCATAAGTAGTAAAATTATATAGCTGGACTAAAAAATAAAAATATTTTAACATTGACAAACACTTTTATAATTTCTTTTGATTTATAAATAATTGGCTAGTACCCACTGTGATTGAAAATGTGACTCCACTAATGAACATCTTGTCTATTACTTGCACAACGCCCCTGCATGAGTGGCATTCAGGGAAACCCTCAAACATTAGAGTACTGGCATTAGAAAGGGATGTAGCCATAGAAGCATTTTAGATTTGAATTTTCAAACTACATTTTCATTCTGTAAGGAGGGATTTTTAAAACTTTAGATATGTATGGTATTTAGACAGGGATATACATATTTTTTATATATGTGCCAGTCTCAGGAACATGAGGAAAATGAGGCAGCTGAGCAAATTCTCAGGTCAGTGGATATCAAGCTCTGCTGTCCTTTAGATCTCTGTTCAGTTGGTAACGGTTCAGAGCTGCTACTTCCTAAATCATAATGGCATTTCTGATATTGTCTTCAAAATTGTCCTTCTGAATTCCAGGTTGCTCACTGCTTTCTATGAAAAAGTAGGTTTTCATTTCATTTTTGCAGAAGAAAAAAAGCCTGCATTCAAAATCCTACTTTAGAGTGCATATGTGCTTCCATTTCTGCAAAATGTCTTAATGGCTTAACACCATGTATAGCTTTTATTATATTATTTACATTTAACAACTTTCTGTTGCCATAAATACTTTAAGAATCAAACCTGTAGTACTCTCATGGCTTTAAGTTATTTTATCTACTCTGATTTTGTATTATAAGCATTTCACCTAATACCTCCTTTTCATCTTTTTTTATCCTTCTACAAATTCAAAAAAGTTATTTTCAGGATTAGAGTTCTCTGGAGATTATTTTAAGGGATTACATTGATGCACGTTCCCCTTCTTAGAATAATGATTATTCACCAGACTTGCCTGCAAGCCTGTAACAGCATTTGATCTTTTATTATCTCATCAAATTTATACTGATTTTTGCATATAGCTTCTATTTAAAAGCATGAATAAAGATATTTGTAAATCCCAGATCAGCCATTTTTCTATGCCATTTTGTTTTTGTTTGTAAGAAGGCTATTCCATTCATTGAATGTCCCTTTTTGTGAGTGAAGTTGGAAACATAAAAGCTTAAAATAGTGAGAAGAAAATTACTAAATCAATCTCTAAATTGACTGAATAAATAGACTGATCAAATTAGCAGATTATTACAACTGAAGAAGTGTTTTTCTTTGGAGTAAGAAAGCAGTTTTGTCTTTAAGTTTTAATTTTTTCAGTTACCATTTTGCAATGTTAGGTTTGCTGTCAAAGAATTATAATACTGTTTCTCTATGCTTCACTTAAGCATATGCAGGGAATTATTAACAGTTATTATATACTTTCTGAAAGAGAAGGAAAGCTCAAACAAATCCCAATGATGTTTCTACTATCAAAAAATATTAGCCACATGAAGAAGAAATGCTTCCTGAACTTGTTTTGACAGTAAAACAAGAACTAGTTGTGTTGTAATTGGCAACAGCCAAAGACTGCTGGAGCAACAAAAGAGATTTCTGAGGTTATTAGCTTATTACTTAATTAGTGGCTTCTCTGAACCATAAAGAAATCTTGGCATTTAATCTACACAAGAAGAATTTAAAGGATAAATCTAGCTGAATCTGTTGATTTGTTTAAAGCATTACTTAAAGCTATTTATACAAGAATTTTGCACCATCTGTACTGCAGAAATCATAAAAATAGGTGGGATTTTTTTCATCCAACGTTTCATGCCTATTATACAACCTTGAAGATAAAATATAAATCCAAGATTTTTAAAACTCATCAGCTGAAGTAAAATGTATCATGAGACACATAAGGGAATACCATGATGGAAAACAGTCATGGTAACATTTCTTATGAAAATACTGTTGTTAAAAACGAATCTTTTTCTACAGAATTCCACCTATTTCTTGACATTAATGAATGATTTGGGGACTTACTGTAGTAGTGTATTGCTTATACTGCTGCAGTTTTTAGACAATATATTCAGAATGCACAGAAGATAAAAAGAACCAGGCTGCTTTGAAGGCAAGGAGGATGAGTTACTACTCTTCACATCTGTGATACGAGCAGTATCAGAGGGAGACTGTTTAAACTGCAGCATCATACTGGTTAGATTTTAGGGAAAAATTTCTTGTGAGAAGGGCAATGAAGTCCTAAATACAACACCTCATAAGGCCACAGGGTTCCCAGCTCTGGAATTCCATCAAAGCAAGTGAAGGCAAACACCCTTCAGGATGACACTTGGGCACCAAGTCATTCACACCTTCTTGGTTCTGTGTTTATCCACTATAAAGTTTCTGAGTAAAATGTAATTCCTGTCACTATGCGATTCAATGAGTTTAAATGCAACTTGGTAAGGGGGAATGCTGGGAAAGTGGATAAGTAAAGCAATACTGATACAAAGATCTGGATCAAAGAAGGGATCAGAACTGTAGTTGAGATAGCAGGGCAAGGCTTAGGTTGTCAGGAAATGGATGAGTTTAAATTGTTCTGAGAAATCAGTGAGGAAATGCAAAAGGCAATGGGATGAAATGAGAAGGGTGAGAAGTGAAAGGCAGCGTTCAGTGCAGCTGTGGTGGATGAAGCAAAAGATGTTGAACAGATGATATTACAGAGAGGAACAGAAAAAAGGGAACGTGCTAGAGAACTGCCCTGTGACAAATCCACTGCACTGAATCAGCATCTTCAATACACTCTGTAATTCCTAATGTAATCTTCCTTTCAGAAAGGCCTGCCTCATTTGATAGGCTGGGTAGTGATTTTCTGATGTGAAGCCTCTCTCGAGGGGGTCAAAATTACCTCAAGAAGCAGTGCTGTAAATGAGCAGCCACAGCCTTTGCGCAAGGGGAAGGAAAGGCACACAACAGGGCATAGTAAGTGCTATTATATCTGACAAGTTATTTCTATCTCATGCTACGACTTAGCCTAAATGGAAGATGTAAGCAGAGGCAAATACAATTATTTGGAAAAAGTGCTGCTGATAGATGTATTTGGATTCTGGTCATGTCTGAGTGGGTACAGTAGCAATCAGCATGGAAGTGACAGAAGATGTAGTGGGGGAAACAATTTCTGTTTCAAAGCACTTCAAGAACCTAAGAGCCTCTCTCACCTGCCAATCCCCTCAAAATTCACAATATATAAAAATTAATGTATATATACACCATTTAATTGACAATTGTTGCTTTGCTTCGCCTTAAGATAGACGCAAATTTTCTTGACTCCCAAAATAATTCTGTTTTCATTCTGTGATAAGACAGGGAGGTAAGAGAGCTGAAAAAAAAGCTTGTTTTACTCATAATTTTAACTATTTCTTTTGCTTCTTCCTTTTTTTTGCAATCCCTACAGTTATTTCTACAATGGACATGTTCTACACACAAGGGTGCAACGGCCTCACAGCTCAGATGCTATTAGGGATCAGCAGATTGCACATACAGCATAAAGTGCACCAAAAAAAGCAAGTAAACAAGGTTGGCCCAAAGTCCTTCCTGTATGATTTGCAATTATAATCATATCTTCTGCAGGGCCACACATTTGAGCCAGGGAGATAGTACAAGTAGAATCTCAGATTTTTTTTTACAGAGCAGTTTGGACAGCACTGCAACAGATACAATTTTCTGTCTTTTGGCCTTTGAGGTTGGTTTGGTCGGTTATTTTTGCAATATCCTTCTAAAATAGGGATGTAGGAACACCAGCAAACAAACTTCTGCTGCTGAAGGTAAATACTTCATGTATTCTCTTACACACAATTTTCATTTGTCTAAAACATTTATTAAATTTTGGAATTGTTCTTTTTCCCCAAACATCAGAAGACTGAAATTGAAATAAATCTATCAAATTAGATTTTTAAATGCTGTAGCTGTGATATGTAGGTTTTTATTATAAGAACTTCATTAGTTACTAGTTTTGTACTGGCAAGAAAAATAACTAGTCATCCCATAATTTTTAAGATCTTGCAGTGAACTACTCATTTAGTTCAAAACCAGAAACAGTATCAGGGCATAATACTCAGAAGGCTAAATAAAGAAAGAACCACCTGCAAAAGTGCAAAAATGCTCCTTTACACACAATGCTCTCTTCTGGCACTTCTGTACTCATTAAACATTGTTGTTTGCCTCTACTGCTGGCTTTTTGAGACCCTCATTTAAATATTTAGTAACTTGTGTGGCAACCAAAACACAAATCTGCAATGGTTTACAAGCACTACTAAAATGGTGAGAAACTCTGCTTGTTACACAGTTAAAAACTGAGTTTGGTGGGAAAGAAAGTTAAAAAAGAGAATTAGGCATATATTGGATAACAACATTTGTGCAGCTTTCACAAACAGTAGTGCTGTGATCACTTTTGAACTGTGCATCTATCAACCTTATTTTCAGAAAGCATATTCACATTTTCTCTAACAAAACAAAAATATCAAAGCTAAACATCAGCACTCATTCTTTTTTTATATTAAAAAATGCTTTATAGCTCTAGGACAGTATAAAATCTGTACAAGAGTCTGACTGTGTTGAATATATGTCATCTAGAAAGATTTCTGCTACCAAAAAAGACACTCCAGAAGATGACTGTTACATTTTGATTTGACAACCTGACTCCACCCCAAAGGCTCAATGCAGTTGCAACAAAAAGTCCAATCAAATCTGTACCAAGCTAAAAAGTAATCACCTTCTGTGAAGACCATTAGCAGATTAAGCCTAGGATAAAAAAGAAAAAAAAAGTTACATGTATTTATCAAATGGCAGAAACCCAATGGCTTATATATAAACCATCTTTTCAATTGCATATAGGTAAGTGATTAGTCTTCCTCTTATCACTATCATCTTACTATTTGACTTCATCACGGCCATACTGTGACCCAAATACAGTAGATATATCAACAACCATATCAAGTCTAATTCCAGCTGCAGGCTTTTTAAGCCTACTGATATATTAGGGATGACTGAGGGTAGCTCTCTTGGCTTTGCTTACAAATGACTTTATTCAAATTAAGTGCATCTATGAGAAAAGTAACTCAAATTTCAGAAATAATTTTGCTATACCAACTTGAAAAATCAAAAGGAAAATGGATCACATGAGCAAACATGCACAGTAAAGATGCGAATACACATTGTTAGCATACCTTCAAAGGCTGCAGTGTTATGAAATGATGTATTTCAGGACTAGGTTAGGAACAAAGCATTGCTATCTGTTCCTAATAATTTGAGATCAAATCCTGCTATTTTGGATTGAACAAAACTTGCAGGGCAAAACAAGGGGAAGAATTTAGTAAGGCTGCCCTTAAGATTTCCCCAGTGTCATCTTGTCTGAGAGAAGCAATGAGGATTTTTCAAATGAAGTAGGCAGCAATTCAGTCCTAAACCTCTTGATCCTGGGAACCCTTTGAAAACACGAAGCCATCTGCCACAGACATTTTTTTTCTGCCACTTGCGGTATACACCCATTCTGAACTGTGCCCTTTGATTTACATGATGCTATTAGAGGTTCTTCCTGCCATTGCTATGAAAATTGGGAAAATACAGTTCTTAATTAATCATCCTGAAACTATGCAGTAAGAGAAGATCCTTTTCACTCCTGTATTTTTACAGTTACTTTATATTCCTTGGAGACCTTTTACCCTCTAGTGTGTACCATAAACTTTTACTTATTTTATTCTTTACCAGCCCCTCATTTTTCTCCAGTGAGATTGTTGATCACAGAACCTCTTTTATTTTTCTGGCATCTGGCACAAAGTTTCTTGACTTTGCCTTCTCTTTTTGGCACGGACAGTATGCTTGCTCCATAGGCAACAACACATCTCCAAGCTTTCTATAGGGTGGACATTGTTACAGACTTCCACCTCCCCCAGTCCCGTAAAATATGTACCCCTTAAAATTTTCACTGCTAGAGTAGCAGGACCTTGCACATGCCATGCCCATTGACTTTGGCTGACACAGGACAATAGGAGTCACTACAGAAAACACTATTCATTTCTGTTTTTCTAGACTTTTTCAGAGTCTAATTGATACAGATCATAGTTTTGGAGTCTGTTTTATGGGTTTGTTCACCATTTTGTACAGTGCTAATACTATGAACCCTTCATATCTGCAGCTTCCATCAAGGATCTGGCTCTGTCCTAGTCTCTAAATGTACAAGTCATATACTTACGGGGTTGGTGAAATCTACAACATAAGCTATATATTTTCTTTGCATTGTGATTACATTTGTGACACCTAAGTCAGACCGTATTTTAGATATTAATTTACCATACAGAAAAAATTTACATCATGCCATCACAGAAAAAGAACCATACAAACCAGTTTACCCAGAGTCCTTCAACCTGCCAAGTACTTCAGACGGAGTTACATTTCTGCTGGGTATTCTTGTCTTATGATTCAAATCGCCAGTTTAGGTTACAGCTGAAGCACATACACATGCCCAGATGCAGCTATAATTAATACTTAACACAGAAGACACAGAAATCCAAAGAAACGTGTCAATTCTTAATGCTTGTCTTTGTCTCCAGTCCATTATTTCTCTAAAGCACTCTCCTCATTGAGCTCAGGATCTCCAGACTCTCTCTTTGGTTAGCTATTGGAGCCACAGATATCTAAAGGCAAAGCACTACCCCACTGGTATACAAAAATATCTGTTGGTATACAAAAACATCTTAGAGTCTACAGAAATTCTCCCAGACATAGGCCTTTGCTCCCTCCACAGCTTCTCCTAGATATTTTGCCAGCTTATCCACTTCCATTTCATTGCAGACAAGTTGGGATAAATACACCTTGGAACTGAGTTCTGAGTCAGAAATGACGACCTGAATGGATGAAATAGTAGTACCTGACAGATACATGACATCACTTTTATTGATTCATGCCAGGCTTTCTACACATTAAACAATTTCAGCCCAAAAGCAAAAATCATTTACTTCTAATCTTTAACAAAAAGAACGATCAGTAAATCCAATGCAAAGACAGCAAATTCCAAGCCCTTAGAAAAGCAACTTGGTTGTAGGACATAAATAAGACCAGAAATTATTTAAAAAAAAAACAACCAACCAACAACAAAAAAACCCAAAACAAACAGACAAAAAACCCGCAAAAAAAAATAAACAAAACCCAAACAAAACACATCACAAAATGAACAAACCAAAAACCAAACTCCACAGACATGGTTTGGGTTGAATGCCTAAGATCATCCAAAAATCCAAAAGATCATCTCAAATTACACAGTGGACTGATGCAGCTGAGAACTAGCCGTTAGCTCATCCGACTGCCAAATAAACATACACAGTCCAGAGCTGGCTTGCGGGATTGCAATAACAAGCAGCTGGATGCAGCAAGGAAGGCTGGGGACCACCTTTTCCATTGGATCCATGTACTTCTGTAGGATGAAGTTCCATATTTAACACAATTGTGGGACATGTAATTTTACTACTTGAAGCCAACATGAAAGATCTTTCCATGCTCCTGCACACAAGCACTATAACGGATCTCAGATGCATAGGCTTTACACTTTCAATCTGTATCACAGCCTTTGGTCAATGAATTGAGAATGAGAACCACATCAAATACGACTTCCAGAATAGAATGAGTCATTTATAAACAGAATCCCAAATGGGTTATGCAATTTATTTTTTTAAAAATGTAGTTGGACCTCCTTTTTAAACTCTTGTATCTGTACGCCTCACAGTGTCTGAATAACTTGCAGAACTAAGCACATCCTTCAGCTATGAAATAATTATTTTTGGTTCATGTACAATATATACACCAGTACCAGAGGTCCAAAGAACCCCCAAAGAATCCTTCTACAGCTTTCAGCACATCAGCACTTCTACTTCAGCACAACTCACTGTTTTTGATCTCTCTGAAAAGCTTTGGCTTATGTTGAGACTGCTTCTCCAGAAAGAATCAGGCATTTGGAAAACAAAACCTTACACAATACTAATTCAACATTGGTGCTTCTCTTGTAATATTTTCTCTTGCTGTTTTAAAATATATGACTTTCTAAAAGTCTGCAGGGCAGCGAATCTGACTCCCAAGTTTCACATCACTTAACAGTATTTCAAATGCAGCTGACACAAAGAGTATACTAAACAAGGATACTGCATAGCATGAGTCTTTGTCTGTGGGAGAATGCATGCGAACAAGGGATCGTGAAACCATTAGCATGATCATCTTAAAAGCTTTCAGGTCCCAAAATCACCTAGCAACCCATTATCAATTCCTATTCTTGGGGTACCTCCATCCTAGCAGGCATGAAACACCTGTCTTCCAGCTCTCTACTGCACAGAAATTCTCATTTACTTTCTGTAGAGCCAAAATTATTGGTGACTCTTGCTCAGAGTTCTTATTCCTAATATCAATGAGATGCTTAGACTAAAACTTCATGGTAATCATGTGGATGCACATATAAACTGATACATCAGTGTTTTCATTGCCAATTTAATGTTCTTAGTGTTTTTATTCTGAATAGATAACTCCAAGCTTGACACTGCTAGTTACCAGATATGTAAGTATGGCTTATAATTTGGGATCTCATTCTACTCATGCACGTTGTTCTTAAGGAAAAGGTTAGAGTTTCATGTTGTAGTTTCTGCAATTTGATAAAATATGGAGTTAAGAATTTTACTTAGACTAAAATAAATAACTTTACAGTAAACAAAATTCTTGCCTGAACATCACCACAGTGCTTCTTAGGTCCTTAATGGACATTTGTTGTTTCTATAAAATTTTATATCACTAATGATCTCTTTTGGATTGGTAAGACAGAAAGCAGAAAGGTAGCTAAGTAAGAACAACGATAGGCAGAGTTACTGCAGTTTATTGGAGAAACATGTTCACTTTTATCTTTATCTATAGCCCATATATATTTAGCAGATCTAGACTGTCTGATCAGACACTGTTTCCACCTACAAAGTCATCATCTCTTTGACTACAAACAACTTTCTATATCTGCACATACGTGTAGCCCTGACACTAGAAACATATGTACCAAACACACATCTCTACTTTTTAACCATTACATTGCTATCATAGCTTCAGCTATGAAATAGATTGTTCATGACTTAACAATGATGTAACTTGGATTTGTTCCAAGCTAAAGTTGCATGACAGAGGTTAAATTTATAAAAGCTAATGGTTAAATTAATAGAAACAACAGAAAACAATGGTTCCTTATGGAAAAATGTAACATATACACTACTTTATGGATCACAAGTATTATATAATTGTTTTCCTCCTACACCCCACCTGCTAGTAAATCTTCCAAGCCTCTGATAAAGAGTTGCTCTCAGATATGGAATTTTTCCTTCTCACAAACTCCTACAAAAATTAGATGATCTGAGGTCAATTACGGGTATTATTCAGTACACAGCCAAGGTCCAATTTATACTACAATATATCATAATTTTTCAGTGTCAGAAAAGTCAGCACTGTTATTTGATTAGCTGAATCCATTCCAATCTGAAAATGCCTCTGGCTTCAATATTCTGGCAAGATTGTCATCTCAGTGAACTCTAAACAAAACATGCATTGACCCCTGAAAGAAAAGGCAGTTTAAGTTGCTTGTGTGATTTAAGGGAAAACAGAATCAGACATGTAGCATATATATACAATCTAAATGACCAGAGTACCCTGACATACATGTAAACGAATATCAGAGTTTTCGGTCTGTAGATATCTAAAGCAGGAATATATTTCTGTTACATTATGCTGCAACACATTATTTATTTCACAGCAAGAAATCTGTTTCAATGATTTTCACATATACAGCTCTACTGAAATTCAGTTTTAGAACCATTCCCAGAGCACATCAGACAGGAGATGTACAGGCTTCAGCACTCTCTGTAAGGTACAGCAGAGCATATAAAAATCTCTACCTTCAGAAGCTGATTGTCCACTAACATACACTTGTTTTACAAACTGATTTGCTTACCTTTCATGGCCTTTCCTGCTTTGGGATTGTGAAAGAAGGCCAGCTTGCCCAAAGTGACACTTGCATCTAAACAATAAACTCCATAACTCAGTTTTTCCACTAGTAGGATCAAATCAAGTTTCTTCAGCAAGAAACTAATTAGTGATAATTAGCCTAACATCAAATAGCAGCAGATTTGCCATGTTGCGTTAATCCATTGTTTGGCTGAAACTCAGGTACCTATTCCAAAGCATCTTACATACAGTTTTAACCCAACATTGGAGTTCAGTTTCCAACTATTTTGGACTTCAGCCAGAAGGATGAGGGCTGAAATTTCTTCCTCTTAGCCTTAGAAAATATAGTGGCAAGGCACACACTCAGACATATGGCATTTCACAACACTTCCAAGCTATACACTAGAAGACCTGGTAAGCATTTGTCTACCCACAGTATTTCTCAAGAATCTGACTCACGCATCCTTGAATAACTTTTGTAGTCCTGCTAGACTGATATAACACCATAATTACTATTATATCTTCTTTACTAGGGATAGGTGCAGAATTGACACAGCTGCAAACAAAGCATGATTTCAAGTCACTGGCCAAATTCTTAATTTTTCAAAAACAAGTTATTTAGGAGAGAAAAGAAGCAGTCTGAAAGATGGCAAACTTTGTTGCTGACAAGGTGGGTCCAGATAATTACTCTCATTTTTCCTGAAGTCATTAGATGATACCATGCTGTGATTACATAGGACTGCACTGCATACATACAGGCAAACACATAGGTAACTATACAAGAAGCTTCTGTGAACAAAAATTTTAAAACTAAAAAAAAAACATGCTTGAGTTAGTTCTTTTCAACTTGATAGATTTCAAGCTTCTACCCCAAACATTGTCAATAACAACTAGGAAAAGAATACAGCAATTGTTTTCTTCAGTAAGCTGAAAATAGCAAGTCATATAGACACAGTTTTTCCTGAAGAATTGGTGGAATCATTAGTGGGTTTTGTAACAGTGGCCTAACTTTTCAAGTCAACTACAGCCCCTTTTTCAAAAACAATACACAAGTTATCTATCAATTTTTAAAAGTGAACACTTAACATACTTAGCATGTATACAGTGGTTGAACAGAATGTACTATCATGAACGGAATGGGAAAGACGAATCTGTAATTGATACAAGACAATATGGGCCATCCTTTTCCTAAAAACCAGCAATAACTGTAGCATATACCGTGAGGTTTATGCCCATTGCCAACCAAGTGAAAACCTTAAATTTGAAATTTAGTGTCAAAGTATGTATAGGAGCCTAGTCTTTTTATCTGTTACAAGATGGATTTATATTGCAGTGTGGTTTTTAATCAAAGCTACAGCAGCCTCTTTCACTCTTCCTCTATATATAAAAACAACCATCCTTTGTCTTTTATTCACATTATGTTGCAAAATACTGCTTCATTTTGGTGTTGGGAGATTGGAAGGTGAAATGGAGGTCAACCAGTTCCCCGAGGTCAGCCAACACTAATAACACCAGCCTCTGGAGAACGCTGCCAGTGTCCCATTTCTCTGAAGGTCAAGCAACTGCTGCAATCATTCAATGAGGGACTAATAAGACAATTCACAAGTCCTTCTTTCTTCAGGGGTAAAGGACATGCAGCCATACTGTTCCAATGGTTTTAAATTCTTGTAAACAAATTTCTGTTCACAGAAAGGGCCTTTTAAAAGGATGGAGAAGTGTGGCAATTATAGTAACATAACATCTGGGAAGGGCTTTGAGTGGTTTTGTTTGCCTTCCAGTAAAGACCAGCTAATAATTATTAAATACAAATAATATAATTAAATCTGTGCACTCGGACCTTCGAATCAATATGTACTTATAAGAGTAAAAAATAAACCCAAATAAATATGTTAATTCTTTTATTAAAACTGTGCACATGTTCTGCTCTACCCAGAATCCTGGTTACCTGAATCCATGTCGGGTACATGCCTAGAGCCTGGCCTTGCATATCATACAGCATCTCCATCCACATCTCTCCTGCAAACCCACTTAAGCCAGACTCTTCTCAGAGCTTTTCCAAGCCCTGTTTTCCAAAGTCCTAGTACAACATCCAGATCTAAACTTTAAATTTCCTTACCTCTCTCAACCCATTTTCTGCTTCAGTCTGACCCAAATCTCATTCTATATCAGCCTCCCTACTTACACAATATCCAGATACAGATCTTATTTTCCAAACAGCCATGCAGAGGCAACTACACAAAGAAAAGTGGGGTGTGTCCATGAAGGAAATGAGCAAATAGTGGTCTGAACTTCGTATATCAGTAAATCAAGCATCCACCTCTAAGCCATGAAGGATAACGTAAGTCACTTCAGTAAAAACGGGATCAATCAAAACCCAGCTCTCTGCGCAAACACAGTTTTCACCAACAGTTCCCAAAAAAACGCAAAAACTCCCAAGATATTATGAGTATCAATGGAACTAGATGTTTCTGCAAATAAATTTAGAAAAGCTCAAACAAAACAAAGCTATCTTTCTGCCTGCATTAAAAAGTTACAAAGTATTTTATTAATGATATTTTACTTTTGTTTTATAGTACAGGACTTCTAGTATGAGCATTGCCGATTGTGAGGTTGGACAATTATTTTAAAATTAACTCTAGAGATAAGAATTTCGTCCAAACTACTTTGATTACATTTTAGCTTAATATATATACATATCAGTATGGAACATATCATGCTGTTACACAAAAATCATAACCCATAAAACCAGAATCCCACAATGGTGGTTTGAAGCGATGCTACAGGAATCCAGAGTACACATAGACATAAAGTTGTGTGAACTGCCGTAAAACCTTGAAGTTTTATTATGTCCTTTATATCAATGGTGTCACTAATCACCAGGACTTATATGCACTTGGTACATGAAAACAAGATGCTAGTATTCCAGCATGATAACCTTTGAAATTGGAGAAAAATTGCTTAATTTGCTTTCTCTCTTGCAAAGTTATTTGGCTTCATATTTCACGAATTTACTTGAAGCCTATGGAGAGACTTCTGGGCATTACTGTCAGCAAACACGGACTTGACATTTCTGCTCTGAAGAAATGCAGTGCATGATGGAATGAATTATTCTAGTCAATATATGATTACTTGCTCTATGAGAGTGCAAGCTTGCAAAGAGCTTGTCTTCATCTTTTCCTTTTATTTTTCCTGTACAATAACAGAAAGAAATTCATGGGTTTTTTTTCCCTTTCATTTTTTTAGAGCAATGCACTTATTTAAAGACTAGCAAAGAAAGTCCATGTTATTATTAATATTAAAATATGTCCAAGATCTGAAGGTAAAGCTTTTTTCCTCTTGCATTTCAGATATCTCATTTGCAATTTTCTGTAAGGCTGGGCATACAAACAGTAGTTCAGGTGTTTTTGAAGACAAAATTGTTAACACAACAGAGAAAACAAAAGGTGAATTCTGTTATTTTTAAAAGGAAATTCTAAAATTATCAAAGATTGCTAAATGTAGGTAGAATTAACCATATACAAAAATAAAAATTTGGAAAGGAAGAATTTTCTATTATATAGTAATGAATTCTCAAAAGGAAGTCTTACTATTAGCACTGTTCTGCATTATGTCCACATAACCAGGAAGCCCAAATTGACTCTGAGAAGGTATATGTCACAAAAGGACAACATATGAGCTACACCTGGACTTCCTATTAGATGTTGACTTAACTTGTTTAAAAAAAAAAAAAAAAAAAAGGCTTTTCAATGGTGCACATCCCCATTATGGTATCTAAATCTGACCCTTCCAGGACGGTTGTCTCTGGGACAAGTTAATGGGCCAGATATTTTGCTACTTATACTTCGCACAATATAACTTACTTTCATGAGGCTAAGGGAATATACATCATAAGTATATGACCTGCATATTTCCTGAATTTAAAAATCAGATTATTGTCTGTCTATTTTGAGTTGGATCAGGAGAAAAAAAAAGGGTTAGTGGTAGGTTGGTATTTTGAGTTTTGAAAGTGGAGGCTGGAAGTTATTACATATGAGGAAAAAATAACTACCCCAGCCACAAATAATTACTCATGACTTGGAAATAATTTAAAGCTTGATTTCTGTGCCCAGGTCTGCCCTTCTTTGGAGGTGGAAGGGGGTTATCATAAGCACACCACAAAACAAGGCAGGAATTCTAGTAACTAAATGAATATACACAAAGCCTTATCCTTTAGAAACATTAATCTTCTAAAGTACTAACAAAAATTATCAAAAGACATGCTTTCTACCTAAAGAAGTTGAAAAAACCTCACAGCAACATATTATTAAAACTGGCCAATATAACTACAGAAAACATATAATAAAGTTAAAATATTGGGACACTATTAAGTCATAAGGCTAGCTAAGAACTTGCTTACATCTCACCATCACTAGCAATTTACCATATTTTAAAATGTTAAAGCATCAAGCAAAATGAAAGATTACCAAAGCAAAGTAGATGAACGATTGTCACTACCAGAAACAGCTACTGTGGGAAAAACTTATTACTTAACAAACATTAATTTCATCATTTTTAATATTCCAGAGTCCATGGTTAATTATAAGGCACAGCTCCCGTAAATGTCTGATTAAAATTCATTCATCATCATCTTCACAGATAATTTGTTAATATCAACCTTCCACATACTGCTGAAATCTCTTTGTAGGTAGGTGAACTGGACAAAATGAGAATTTTCATTACAAGCCCAAATATTACAGAGAATAATTTCCATCAGATGGTTGGAAGCAACTTTTTAAATGCTGGAACTATTCATATTTTACACCTTTTTTTTTTTTTCTTATTAATCACACAGAATCACACAGAATCACACAGAATCACAGAACATTAGGGACTGGAAGGGACCTCAAAAGATCATCTAGTCCAATCCCCCTGCCGGAGCAGGAACACCTAGATGAGGTTGCACAGGAAGCCGTCCAGGCGGGTTTTGAATGTCTCCAGAGAAGGAGACTCCACAACCTCTCTGGGCAGCCTGTTCCAGTGCTCTGTCACCCTCACTGAGAAGAAGTTTCCTCTCAAATTTAAGTGGAACCTCCTGTGTTCCAGCTTGTGCCCATTACCCCTTGTCCTATCATTGTTTGTCACCGAGAAGAGCCTGGCTCCATCCTCGTGACACTCACCCTTTAAATATTTATAAACATGAATGAGGTCTCCCCTCAGTCTCCTCTTCTGCAAACTAAAGAGACCCAGCTCCCTCAGCCGCTCCTCATAAGGGAGATGCGCCACTCCCTTAATCATCTTTGTAGCCCTAAGTAACCATTAAGAGTAACCATTCAATTTTGAAAACATATTTTTGTTTCTCTCTACCTGGAACTGAAATAATAATTACACTCACGGTGAACATTTCACAGTTACTTCTCAGTCTAAACCATCCCTGCTAACAAAACCATGAATAACTGAGAATCAAACATCAAGCTGCAACTATAAACAAACTAAACCAAAATTAAGGTTCATTACTCGCATTATAGAAGACATGTTGAAGCATTTCATAATGACACAGAATTTCCCTTTTGACTACTTTTGCTCTTCAATCTATTTTGGCCTGAGGTCAGCTGGCAAGCAGATACTATAGATTGACTTCTCTGTTTGTATGTTAATGATTCCCTTTCCATCCTTTTGCTTCAAGTTGTTTTAAATTGGCATCGCTATGATGATAGTCAAAAAATAGACTTCACAGAATTGTCCCAGTGCTGGTTATAAATAAATGTTCAGGTTCAACAGAAAATAATTCTTGATACCACAAGGGATTACTGAAATGGATCCCATACCACTTAAATATGCATAGTTTAACTGTGTTTGTCACCTTGCATTCACAGCATTCCCTTTTGTACACTTATTATTTTAGAAAATACAGATTTTTCTGTAAACAGTGGATCCAATTTGCCTTTCAAAACCAATAACAATTTATTCTGAATGACATCAGACTAGGAAATCAGAGACTTGAAAAGGCTGGGCCCTTTCTTTGTTATGAAGTACCCACATCAGGCAATATGACATATACAGAACACTTATTCATGCAGCACCACAGATGCTTAAACAATCACTTAACTTCTGAAAGTGTTTTTTCCACTTGTGATGTTAACTCAAAGATCACCAATATAAAAATGACACTTCTCTAGTAATTAGCATGACCGAAAGTTTATATGGGAGTGCCTAAGCAGAGCTGGTTGGAGTATGGCTCACACTTTTCAAGAGCTGTGAAGAGTTTAGTCTACAAAAGCACAGATTAATATCAAGGGAAGCACGTGGGCCATACCCAGATACCATAAATTGACATGGACCCAATTATAAACTCTGTATGAAGCCTTCCCTCAAGCAAAGTACTGCTGCACTTCACCTGAAGTAGCACAGGTGCTTGGCTGTTGGTGGGCAGAGTGCTGAGCTCATTTTCAGTATTGCTTTTGCAGCATTTGAAATAATAAACTGGAAAAAGCTGAGTGTTTGAAAGACCAATCAGCAAAGCACACTTGCTCTTCTTATGCCAGCAGGTGATTCCTTCATGTTAGAGCAACCTGGTCTGCTGGGTAGACCTTTATGAGTTACAGGCAGGCAGATTAGATAGGAAATTACCTATTGAGACCTGAAAAATAATCTTGAATGGCCAACTCCTGCTTTTTTCCAGAAGCTGATTCTCCTGTACTGCAACTGAAACAGCAAACAAATAGAATACCACTGAACTTAAATATGTGATTTAAATCTTGGTTTTCTCTTCAGACTTAATCAGCTGTCTTTTTAAAAAAATTTATTTTATATTGAAGGACACAATCTTCAGTATGTTTATATGTATCATATTTAGGTATTCTAATTTCCAGATTCAATCAGCCCAGGCTTATTTACATATTTATTAGAAGAAAGGTTAACACAAATCATTTTCTTTAGATTCTAGTGCTACCTTTTCTGGGTAGCAGCAGTATAAGTCAAGTGCAGCCACTGCTAAGTCACTAATAACTCACCCAAAAGCTTGATTTTTAATGCTCCAGTTTCATATGATGAAATAGGTACAATGATGAAATTAAATGGAACTTTAAAATTTGTCTTATAATCTTGACTTACACATGCACAGAAAACCTTTGAATCTATTGTTATAAAGAGTATACCAACAAGTGATTTTCACTATCATTGCTCAGAATCTACAGAACTGTATTCTTCTCCTGCATATGGACCTTCCTCATCCATTTTCATAGACTTTACAACAAAACAGAATTATGCAGCTGTCACTCAATTTAAATGAAATTAATATATTGCTGTCCACAACAAAAGTGAATGCTTACCTAGGAAGCATTTCCTTTTCTACAGAGATAATATGAGATCTGCATGACATTCAAAAAGAAGACTGGAATGCTAAGAGAAGGAATAAAGCATAAAAATATTAATTTATCTTCCAAAGGAAGTATACAAGTGAAATATTAGTCTAACGTTCTAGTTCAGTTAAACTGCTGAGTGCATGGACATAGCTGCTAAATGTTATAGAATTGACTGAACGTACTGAAAAATGTTCAGAAATTACAAAAAAAAATACACTATATGAAGAATATAACTCCAAATCTACATAATGTTTAGTAAGTACATAATGTCTTTAAACCACACTAATTTAAGTATATTGTTAGCAGCAAATGGGAGAGAAAAAGTGGGATGGATGTGGGCTGGTAGTGAAAGAAGTATCATATATGGCAAAGACTGATGCACGTCAATATCTTTTTTGCCATTGTCCACAGGCCATGACAGCAAGGTTTGGGAAGAAAGGTGAGAGTCAACAGTGGAGAGTAACAAGCTAGAAGCTACTTAAAGAAATTGGATATGTTAAAACAGAAGCAAAGAGGCCACTGTCTATGATCTACAAAACTGGAGGAGGACAATAGGAGACATGCTGGCATTGGGCAGACCCAGAGCAGTCACAGGCAAGGTCATGAAGCATGCCTTCCTGGAAATTACTTACAAACATGAAGAACAATAAGGCTGTATCATGAATATTCAAAACTGATTTACCAATGTAAGATCATTCCTGCACATAAGGAGAAAGCAGTGCAATATAATTTGACTTCAAGAAAGCTTTTGATGCTGAGTCACACAGTATTCTTATTAGTAAGACAAGGATTGGACAACTGGACAAGGACTGCAACTGGACTGAATTTGAGAACTGGCTGAACTGCTGGGCTCCGAAACTGATAAACAGTAGCCTGAGTTGTAGCTGGTGTTCAGTATGGAGCCCAGTACTCCAGGGATTGATGCTGGGGCTCATACTGTTCGTACTGCATTGTATTTGCAGATGACACTAAATGAGGAAGAGTGCTTGACACACTGAATCACAGTGTCAACTCACAAGCACCTTCAGAAACTTGAGGGCCATTCATTGTGTCACCCACCCTTTCTAATCCATCTGAACATCCTCAAGTGAAAAGCAACATTCTGTACCTGCAAGGTTCTTTTTACTAAAAAGCATTTAATAGAAATTAAATACTGTTTGCATCCCTGCATGGAGAATAGCTGTGGTAGTATTTGCTTCATTATCCCATACTACAGAAATTACAACGTTAGATTCTCTATGTAAAATCAACAACCCAGAACCACTTTGTAATTTCTATTAACAGTTTTCAGCCAATAAATCCCATTTCCAAGAGCTGCCCCTGATTTGCACGTGCTTTCAGGTCAACTAAAAGTACATATGTTTCTAGTGAGTGAACGGTTTTATTAGAAAGATTCATTCTTTTCCCACTGTATTTACACTGGTCTGTAAGAAATAAATTCCAAAGAGGCAGCTAAAATCAAATGTGTAATAGAAATAACCTTTACTCATGGTTAGTAAGCCACATTCGAGTTCCATATAGGAAAGGAGGAAAATGATCATAAGGAATCTACAAACTTTGGTGGCATCCTTTTGCAATGACAGATGAATAGTCATAGAGCAAAGACAAGAGACCGACTTAGGCTTACTGAAGAAGAAAGTAATGTGTTCTCCAGTAAGCACAACTATACATTTTATTTAGTCCTTATATTAGGAAGAAATTCTTTACTGTGAGGGTGGTGAGACACTGGCATAGGTTGCCCAGAGAAGTTGTGGATGCCCTCTACCTGGAAGTGTTCAAGGCAAGGTTGGACAGGGCTTTGAGCAACCTGGTCTGGTGGGAGGTGTCCCTGCCCATGGCAGGGGGGTTGGACTGGATGATCTTTAAGGTCCCTTTTAACCCAAACCATTCTATGATTCTATATAGTAGGCAAAGGCCACCTTTGCAAGAAGTTGCAAGGAACACCTCAGAAACTGGACAAGTCTACAGTGATATAGAGGTCTCTCAAACCAGCAACATCAAAATTAAATGTTAGGAAAACTTTACCAGAAGACAAATGTAAGCTCAAAAATGGTTATAAATGTATCAGAAAAGTTAAATTTGTCTTATTTAGGAATCTGTCTTCTGTCCATTTCCCAGCTTTTGCTTGGACTTCTCATTACAGATGTGGGCCTTTATCCAGAAAAGGAAACAAACTTGGAGAGTGCCAACAAAAAACAGGTCTTAAAAAAATTCCTGTGCTTTCAAAAAACAAACAAGCAAGCAAAAACCCAATAGAAACTGAGACAAAAAAACCCACATTTTCTTTTTCTTTCTAGTGAATGGCAAGGGCCAGTTCATGAATTTCATTAACTAGAAGTTAAACAGCAATTAATTTTCTTCACAATATCACTGTCAGACCTTCCCATTTCCTCCTGTCCAACCACAGCTGCACATGACATGCCTGTACCCCAAACCCCTGCCAAAATCAAACCAAAAAGCTTGAATCTGGCAGCTGAAGGCTCCTGTCAATCTGAGCAAATTCCCTAGCAAGCAGAAAGATGCCTGTTTCAGATTTAAAAAAAAACACACAACTTCTACTGTGCCATTGGCAGTTGGAATGACTGCAAAGAGAGCTGAAGGTTGTTATTAATAAGGATACATGCTGTTGTTTTAGTAAGTGATTTATCACCTTCACATCTCAGCAGGAGGTCAGGCTGCAGAAAGGAAACAATTCATTCAAGATGGCATTTCTCTTTCTGCAGTCAGCTGCTGAAAAAAAAATCAGTAATTTCTACTGACTTGATTTCTATCTACAATGGTGGCGTGATCCTGTTCATTCATGTTCACATGAAAACATGCTGTTCAAAATATTCTTCAGAGAATGCTACTTTTTAATATGACTGATCATTTTTCTTCAGTCCAATGTCTAACTCATCCTAGTAAGCACATTCCATGTCTTTTGTTTTAAAATTTGTAAAGGGTTATGAATTTCATAATTTAAATTATTTTTAGTTATCATAATATGTACTGTGCAAGGTTTATTTACACTGTTGCCACTAAAGCCAGTTCTTGACACTGTGACTTGGCCTAGCACTGGTTTAGTCTTAAGTAATCAGGACTGCTATGCTTGGTATTCTCTCACTATCATCAACTTAGATCACTTTTACTCCACATCACGTGTTAGTTGTTTTTTTTTTAAGAATGTAGACAGAATGCAAACAGAGACAAAATTTTAGCTCACACAGACAAACCCACAACTTTTGTTAAACTGTGAGCTTTTACTCAGAGGGAAAGAAAAAGATCAGTGTCATAAAAAGTCTAATTGTGATAAGTTTGTCAAGCCTACAAGGAAGTGGAAGAAATGTTTTTATTAAAGGGAATAAAATTAAGACATTACTTCATTTTGCTTGGAAAATATTTTCCTAGAGGTGGGACCGAGTATTCCTTGGTCCTACATTCAAAATCTCAAACCACATGAATTATTTTGTTCTGAAATGTGTCAGAATTATTTCTTTGACTTTCTGGACTGAGTTGTTTCATCACTGACCTTTAGAAATATAAATCAAATTACTTTGTACAAGTAAAGTTAATCTAGGACTTGTTTTACCACAGTTATTGGATAGAATCAAAAGAATAGCAAGGGCTATGGAAAACAAAACCTACTGTAAAGTCTGAAAAAAAGGTATCTTTAAAACAAAGAAAGAGATGAATATGGCAAAACACTTCACAGAGGAAAAAGTTTGCTTCATGGAAAAGATGTAAAAAACATGGGGAGTAACACAAATAAGTTTAATTTTATCTCTTGAAACTTAGCTTAGGCATTGGGAAGGGAAAACATTATAAAACAAAAAAGTCATTTTAATGGTAAGATGGTTAACATACTATCAGATTGCCCGTGAATACCATAAAACCTCTACTAACATAAGTTGAAGGTAAATTAGACACAGCTTCAGTACAGTTGATCTTGCCAAGGCTGAACTAAATGTCACTTCTAGTTCAATATTTCACAGTGCTATTACTTTGCTTCTTAGAACTGCATGTTCAGAGATTAACAAAGAATACATTACAAATGTCAGAATCCTCATCACAATATATTTCTAATGAGCTAGAAGTTAAAATACTGAGCTTGTGAAACAAAAAGTTATACCAGCTGAGCTTCCACTGTAGCCTGATAAGATAGCCCCTGTTACTAAGTACTGTAAAGAAGGGTTTGACAATAGCAGGCAATCCTATCTGTTCAACACAATACAAGAGTGATGGCTGATGCAAGCCAAAATTCATACTACCAGGATAAATGATGTGTTGTCACAGTACAGATGGATATTGAAGGAACAACAATGTGGAAGACAGAATTGACTACCTACATACATCTCATGAAAAAGAAAAATCTGATTGAATGCTTGACTAAATATAACAGATCTTTCAAACCACAAAGCTTGCAATTAAATCAGTCCTATCTAAAACAAATAAATGAGAAACATGTCTGACCATAAAGAATAATTATAACACTGACAGCTGATGAATTACAAGCAAAAGCTAATGCACTGGTCAGGAAACCTAAATGTATTAAGTGCTGCATGTGTGAATATGTGATATACATAATATGTATTAACAGTGTGTAGTATATAAAATATCATACATTTATTGCGTTGGTAGCATATAATAATTTGAGACATACTATAGTATATGGATAATACATTATAGAATACATAACTTATTAATAATATGTTATTGATGTGCATACATTTATATGTACACACATTTTTTAATGCCTGTCAGGAAGACCTCAGATCCAGAAGAAAACATTTGACTAGATACAGGAAACTTGCTTTGACCAGCCATAGCTGGTATTGAGAATTAATCCTTTGTTTTCAACACAGTAGGCCACAGTAGGTAAAGCAGGGACTTGAACCTAGGTTTGCCGTATCTCAAACGCACTGTCTCTACCTTTGAGGTCACCTGTGTACTTCAAATGTTTATACTCAAACTTTATTTGCATTCTGTCAGATGGCAGACTGAAAAATTAATGCAAATCTAATGCTAAAACATTGTTTTTCAGATAACTACCTAGCTGGACAAATAATTTTTCAGGCTTAAGTTGCCTGTGTAGAAGTAACTAAGAGTATCCCAACAGAACCAACAACCTGTTGTTATTGTCGGAGCAGAACCCAGGTGCCTCTTCCCTGGCAGAGCTCGGTGGCACTGTGCACTGCACTAAGCTAATGCCATTTTCTGATTTCAGAACAACACAGAAGCAAAGAAACAATCTTGTCTCTTTCATGGGTGAGAGTAAAAGATATTATGTATAAAATATACATATAAAATATGTCAGTAGAACAACTTATTCAAATATTTCAGCCCAGGTTAGCTGTAGATGTATTTCTGAAGGAGTCAGTTGCAGTAATCTCCGCTTCTCCTTCCTTATAACCAGCTCAAGGCTTCTCAGCTTGAAAGGTAAAATTCAGCCTCAGTAGTGAAAGCAGAGGTCATAGTATGTGAAGGAAGGTGTGCAGTTGGAGGGGAGGGAATAATTTAAGGCATCTAAGCTTCTGGCATATTTACAGATGTGCACACGTACGTGGTGGGACGCTATGAGGTTTGAAGGACTCCAGATAGGTGAAGATTCTCCAGGGTGCTGAGTGGGGTGGATGTTCTCAAGGCAATATTACCCTACAACCAGCAAAAAAAATACTTCATTGAGTCTATCTTCAGATTTTTAAATTGCAGTGACTGAAGGGGAATTATTTTGTTGTTGTTGTCAAGAATTTATTTATTATATTTTTCTGTAATTTAGGGAAGGATCAAAAAGCATTAGATACTTTTTCTGTTGCTTACAAATTCATAAAATCATTGAACAGTTGTGATTGGAAGAGATTACTAGAGGACATCTGGCTCAATCTTCCTGCTCAAAGTGGGCCATCCAGAGCAGGCTGGCCAGGACCACGTCCAGACAGCTTCTGACTATCTCTAAGGATGGAAGACTTGGCAACATCTTTGAGCAACCTGTACCAGTGCTCAGTCACCCTCACAGTAAGAGTGTTTACTGATGTTCAGATGGAACCTCCTGTGTTTCAGTTTGTTTCCGTTGTCTCTGGTCATCTTCATCCTCTTTGAATCCTTCCTTCAGGAATTTTTATGAATTAATAAGATCCCTCCTCAGCCTTTGCCTCTCTAGGCTAAACGGTCCCAGTTCTCTCAGCTTTTCCTCATAGAGACGATGGTCCAGACCCTTATTTTTGTGATCAGAACAGGACCTAGCACTCCAGATGAGGCCTCACCAGTGCCAAGCAGAGGGGAAGGATAACCTCTCTCAACCTCCTGGCAGCACCTCTCCTAATGCAGCCCAGAATACAATTTGCCTTCTTTGTCACAAGGGCACATTTCCGACTCGTGTTCAGCTCGGTGTCCACCAGAACTCCCAGCTCCTCTTCTGCTTAACTGCTTTCCCACTAGGTAGCCTTTGCATATATTGGTGCCTGGGGTTGTTTCTCCCCAGGATGTGCACTTCTTGTTGAACTTTAGGAGGTTGACTTCTTGACAGTCCAGTTCTCCAGCCTATTCAAATCCCTCTTGATGGCAGCATGGCTGTCTGGTATATCAGCCACTCCTCCCAGTTTAATGTTGTTAACAAGCTCACTGAGAGTACATTCTGGCCCATCACCCAGATGAAGATGTTAAACAGGACTGGACTCAGTATCAGCCCCTGGGGTACGCTACTAGTTACTAGCCTCCAATTATGTGCCACAAGCTGTAATCAGGATACTGATTTCAGGATCCTTCTTTGCTTTAATCTATGCAGATGCGCCACAGAATGCCATAGATGGCATTTTGTGTCAACAGCATTAGTTCTATATTAAATGACAACTTGAAGAAAAAGACTTTCTCTGTACTACAATAGCATAAGGCTTATCTTATGGATATAATTTCTACCTAATAGCCACCTAATTCAAGTCAATACTGCCATGAAGAGAGCTTAAAAGAATTTGCCTCACCATGGTATCCACATGAAAAACTCAAACACAATAGGATGGAGAATTCATCCCTCTTTTCTGTACCTATCAGAGCAAAGCAACCTTTTAGCAGCCTGAGGGGTCAACAGACGGCATATTAAATTTTTAATTAGACTTTTTTTTTAAACCCTTGTCATTCTTGCTCTGTGCTTTTTTCCTCCAAATTCCTGTTTTGCTTTGTATCCAGCATTTATCTTTCAGCCATCAAATGCTTTATTTTGTCCCACTTCTGACCCTCACTCGTCGCACAGCCATAGTTTCCCTTTCTTCCAGTTCTGTATGTATTATATATTACTGGCATCACATTACATTCAAACTTTTGGATATCTGGTTTAGGTCATCCTGAGCTGAAAAAAAGAGATCTGCAATTAGGTGAATACATACATAAAATATTTCAAAGCTAAAAGCGTAGAATTACATAATGCATTCAGTATTAAGAAGTATTTTATAGGTTGCTCAGAATTTAAAGTCAAATGTCTTTGCATCTCTTTCCCAGCTCTACATGTTTCATTATCATGAACAATTTTTTTACAGCATTTTTTTCACATTCTGTACATTGTTGTGTATTTGTAGAAATGTAGGATGCCAAAATCCACTGTTTACAGTCACTGAATATCACTGAATCTTATTTTAACATCAGAAAGCAAGATATAACCTGTACAAATATCCCAAGTTAAAAAGCAGCTCAACACAGTCATTAGTACCTTCACCTCCAGTGGTGCTCTACTTTAGATTTTGGGAAGGTGGGAGAGAAGGAGATGTCATGCCATTGCTGCCAGATGTCCCATAGCAGTTACTTGACATGTGTCAAGAAATTCTATGATTTCTACAAGCAGGCACTAGAGCTTAGGGCAACAGCTACAGTGTGGAGGAAGTTTTTCCCCCAGAGAAGCAGCAGTTTACTGGTCACACCAAAGTATGCAATATGCCCAGACAGGGCTCTCCTACTCTGTTCACAGATTGCTGAGTGCCCACTGTAACTATTTAAAAACTTGGCTAATGTCTTGTACCAGCAGCTTCTTAATGCAGCCTGCAAACCTGGCAGCGTTACATAAGCAATTACATAATGGCTCAAACAGGGAGGGAGAGGGATGCCTCAGCCGGTGCAGCCAGCACGGGCACTGCAGCCATCAGAAGAATTTATTTTGAGCAATTTCTTAGCCAAAATGGCACAGATTAACTAGAGTCCACAGTGCAGAGCTCACTCAGCAGCCAGCATCACTCAGCATGGGCACAGGGCAAGTACAGCCACATTCCTCTCTGAAGTGCTGGTTTGCAGCATCACATCTTGAGGAAGAATATTAAAAGAGATAACAGAGTCACTGTCCTGTATGAAAAATACAGGTTTTGGGGAAGGAAAGAGAAATGGGAAGGAAAGAAGAGTAGAAACACAGGGCATGACAAATCCATTTGATTGTGCCATTCAGGGGCTTCTCTTTCTTAGCACATTCTCATGAAAATTGAAATGGGCCCAAATATTGCTTTGAGATCCAACATGGAAACACGGCCCATGATGGACTCGTGTTTCATTCTTAGCTAAAAATTCACTTAGACTATATATTAAATTCTTTGAGCTTGGATATTTAATTATGACATGACAGAAAATTCTAAACTTACTACTGTTGCTTACGGGGCAGTTTAAGGGCTAGACAAATTTAAAACAACATTGTGGCAACTTCTGCAAAAGATATTTAGAGATAAGAAAATCTGTGTACTACGGCTATACTATGCACTTATTAATTTTACAGCATATGCTATTTGCCCCAGAACCACTTGTTATCAGAGTAATCCATTACCAAACTCCTGGTCAAGCCTGGCTGTAAGAAAATAGATTAATTCCAGAGATTCCTGAGGTTTGGAATTTTACAAGGGCTGGATGCAAAATAGTATGTTAAGAGTTCTATGTCTCTATCCCATATCATTAATACCCAGACATTTCTTATTTACTACATTATTTCAGTTATATAATGAGCAATAATACGAATGTGAGGATGACAACTAAGAAGGTACACCTATTAAAAATAATTCTACAAGCCTTTTGACTCAGGGCACAGAAGTCTGCCCTTTAAGAGATTTTGGCTTGCTTCCTAGTACTAATAGGGGAAGAAAAAAAAAAACCCAACCCATAACAAAGGAACGATACACATTTGCCATTCAACTCTAAGCTGCCGGCTAAGAGAATAATGAAGCTCTATAGAGTGGAAAGAAGCACCAGCACCACAAGACCTTGAGGGTGAAAACTGCAGAGCACACCTTCAGCGCTGTGATAAGGGGGACAAAGAAAAGCTAGAGGTAACAAAAGCGAGGTCAAGAAGCAGGGCAGCAGCAAGCCTGTATCAGAGAGCAGATCATTCCAGCTTGAAAAGATTGTGACCTTATAAGTATAAGATCTTAGGACTAGAAGATGAAGCCTCCTAAACAACACATTCATATATTCCAGAGCAGTTAATGAAAATGTATGCGCAGCAATTGAGGAAATACAGTATGAAATAAAACTACTTTAATTTAGATGTTGTTAATGTTACCATAATGTCATTAATGCTGCTGCAAGACTGGCAAATTAGTGATAAATGGAGAAAAAAGAAATCCTTAGTGTGGTAGGATTGTGCATTAGAACTAAAAAGATAATATCCTCCCCTAATTTAAGAGTTTTATATAGCTGTGAAAACAATAACGCATGAAAACCTGAAGATATATTTTTCTTTATTTTTTTAACCTATAAACTTACAGATTTGGAGCAAAACTTGAGAACCCAGCACTGTCACTGGAACATTTGGCTTCAACTTACAAAAGCAAATCAAAGAGCATCAAAGCAATCTTTTTCCATTATTTTTCATGTGACTACTTAAGCTTTATAAGAACTACTCCTCATGAATGCAAACTGGAAACCCAAAATACATCAGAGACTACTGGCTGATGCAGTGTCTCCACTGAGAGCAGTAAGAGAAAAAGTTGGAAGTAATATAATCTAAAAAAGTTCTGATCTACTGTAATAAAAAGAAATCAAACAGGTAGACAGGTTCATAGGAAGTATATTTTCATAAATACTTCCATGGCATTGTTTAAAGCATTGGAATACTACTACTTTATTTTTAAATAAATAGCTAGCATCAAAATAAAAAAAATAATTGGGTGTATTTTCAATATGGAAGTATTTATTTGAATTACCTACTTGCACCTACTATATGCTTTTGCTTTCTCAAAATCTAATATTTTCTAGGATGCAACTTGGCTCATGATTTCTTCCTCTCCAGGAAAGTGAACCGTATCTTTATTTTTCAGAATATTACAAGAATATGTCCAACTGTTCTCCTATGAGTGCACATTTAAGGTTCAGAAAGAAAACAACCTTGACAGAAATTACGTATTATGTATGACAGTGGTTTTGCTTTGGAGCTGAGCTAATATTTCTTACACAGCTCTGAGGGACCTGCTGGTAGGAGTAGTTCTTCCCAAATGGGGCAACACTACAGCTGTCCTTTAGAAAGTGGGAAAGCTCTTGATCCACTTTCTAAGATATCAGCTGTCCCTAGTCTCATTTTCCTTCTGTCCTTTTACTCAGGTGAACTGCTTAAACATTTAAATGTCAAATCAGTAGGATTGTTTCTCAGTCTTGTTAACTTTCTTAGCAAAAGACACTTCATCATTCAAAATTCTCTGCACAGGTTCAGAATATAGATGTATAGGCATGTGTGATACAATAAATTACTTTCTGTACAAATTAAGTATGAACAAAAAAAAACTATGAGCAAATTCAGACAGATTAGTTGACATGAGAAATCGAATGAATTCAGTGCTATTTCTAGAATTTTAAGGGAAAAATACTACGTCCTGTGATGGGGTCCTTATTAGTGCAATATTTCAAAAGCAAATATCCCAGTTCATGCATCTCCTATGGTTACAGTTCAGTATGCAAGCTGCCGTCTCATGTTTGAACATTACTGTCAATGGGCAATATATCACAGTGTCAGCAAAAACTAAAAACCTACAACAACAACAAAAAAGGCTACTGTTAGTGTTCAGCATACAGTTTTATCAGCGTTAGAGGAGCAACTGTACATCACCAGCTTTGTGGTGGCGCTGGCTTCTGGCCCTGCACCCTCCAGGCCCAAGCAATCACCATATTTATTATCAGATTGGTCTCTGACCCAGATACAGTACTGATTATTGAAGCTTTCATTTAGCAGGAGTAATTCTGACCTACTGTGCTAATAATTTTGCTGATGGGAACTAAATAACAACACACTCTCTTTAACCTCGCTGTTAACAAGCTCATAATGAAACTTCAATCAAGTCACACTGTGCATTGGGTAAATAAAAGCGTACACACACACACACGTGTATACACACTGGAATCATGACTATAGTCCTATCTAATGAGTGAAGGTAAAACATGCTAAAATACAGACTGAAGTATCCTGTATTTATGTATATCTCATCATTGACCAAGAGAAGAAGAAATTGAATTGGCTGTATTTCCACCTCCAGGGTATTTCATACAAGTCAATTTAGGACACTCCAAAGGAGACTTGAGTCTCACAGTTATGCAAGTATAACCCTTCTCTACAGCAGTGCATCCAATGCTGTGAGAAACACACTGAACTTCACCCAACTAAGTAAAAACAAAACAAAACCCCAAACCAAGACGCCTATTAGATTACTGCAATGATTTTAAGTAATTCAACATACCTTGGTACTGTTTAAACACACTAATTTCTAAAGGAAATAGTCAGTTAACTTGGGTGCCTAGAGTGAAGAGTAGTGAATACTCTCATGTTGGTAGAGACTGGCTCTCTTCTATAACTTTGAAACAATTTTTGCATCCATTCAAATGTTAGTGTCACTATGTTAACCCATCAGAAGTCATAAAACCATGGTGAGGACTTAGAACAGAGCTAAATCTTAAAGAAAAAGACAAGACAAAATTTCCAATTATGTCAGACTGAAATTTTAAAAAGTAGTCGAAGTACCATATGCGCTAAAAACCCAAACAACATTCTATACAATATTCTAAGTAAACAGTAAATTCCTGTGCACCCTGTATGCGCACATCAGAAGTAACACACCAGTGCGATTAGGTCAATAGTGAAAGCACCACTAGAGAACAAAATCACTGTGTTAATCATTTCCTGCTAAAACACTTCAGGACTCAGAATAATCAAACAGAAAATCGTCTTCATGTTGAAGAAAAGCACAGAGATCAATCACTCTTCATTTCTCTTTGATCATTTTGTGCTTCAGCATAGAAGTGGTAGTTAACATCTTTCGAATGTGGTAAGTTGTGCAACAGCAGAAATTCTTAGGAAAACAGCCTGTATAAATTAATCTAAATGTAACTAAATGTAAATTTTACCCGATCAATATCTACCAATTTTCCCTAAAGATAAGCATTTGTGTTTCGTTCTATCAAATATTAATAGTACGTATAACTGAAGGTCCCACACAACTTTATGATAAAACTAAATAATCTTACGTCTTCTGTGAAAATTCTTCAAAAGCCTAAAACCTTTATTTTGTTCTGTCTAGCACTTACAAACTGACAGTCTGTCTGACACTCTTTAAACAGTCTCCTACATCACTGGCTTGCCTTTGCGGGACTCACCTATACCGGAATTAGTCACTTGGTTATATCACGTACTTTTACCTCTGAAATGAACACTAGATTTAAAAAACCTTAAATCAGGCTCTTTGACCTTCTTCTGATTACTAGTGCTCACTCAACCTTGTCAAGATGGATGGTGGATATCTTTGTCCAAGACAGTTTATTCAGCAATCACAGTATTTCCTATAAGTTAGATAAATTGAGTGGTCACTTAACAGAGAGAAAGGCCAACGTCAATTGCAGCAAAGGTCATTCAGCCTAGCTATCATGTACTGTATTAAATTGTCATCAGATCTGAACAGCAATTTCATCAATAACCCATCCAACTAGTGTGACTATGAATATTAGAAATCATCCACCCACTCCATGGTGAGCACAGAGTAGTTGGGGAACTCAGGCACCTGTATAAGGCAGCAATAGCCAAGGCCACTGGAGAAACATCTGAAGGGAACAAAGGTTCTCATCATCCAGCTTGGGGGGAAAAGGAGAGGGAACAGAAAAACACTGATAAGCTGAAGTTATACTAAGCTGAAGTATAGTCTTTTCCACAGTACTATAAACATCTTATGCACCACAACTTAAGGGCACAAACTCATTTCATGAACCCTGGCCTTGAAGCTTTGCACATAACACCTTACCATCTCACAGGAAATGGAAGGGATACCCTGAGAAAGCAAAATCAACAGGAAGGTGTTCATTCACCATATATGAGAGAACTTAACTTGCCCCCTGCAAAGGTCTTCAGGTTGAAATTTTGCTGCATCACATGATTTTGGGTGCTTTGGTGGTCAGTCTGGGAATACTTTGCTCTTCCCAGTGCTCCAAAGTCACTGGTCAGTTCTGCTGACTGTTTTCACAATAAGCAAGATGCAATAGATGAATTATTTAATGGAAATGTTAAATAAATAAATACCATTAGTATCCAACCTCTGGTACAGAAAAAGAATCCATAATTATTTTGATCTAGTTACTATCAAACTCCCAAGTGCTAAGAAAAGCCCTTCTCAAAGTTTTTATCATAACCAAGTGTTTATATTGTTAAAAAAAATCGTTATTTTAATAAAATTAAAATAGTTCAGTAACTCCAAAAGTTCCCATAAATGTGAAGAGTTCAAGCATGAAGTGATTATACAGTTTAGTAATTTGTATTACAATGAAACACATACTGACTCCATAGTTATTTTTAATTTTTTAAAAGAAATACAATTAATTACTTCTACATGTGCAATTTTGCAAAATAAAAGCAAGGTCTATGCATTACAAAAATGCCACACCATGCTGTGGTTTTATTTTGCATATAAGATTTCAAACAGCTAAATGAAACTACACTTTCTTTTAAACAATATCCATACTTAGATCCCTTTCATATTTTCAAATAAATGATAATCTACTTTTCAGACAATCCACTCTGAAAAACAAATATGCAAGTGAATGCCTGAGCATTTACAGATGGAACCTATACTGTTTACACAGGAATCTGCAGAGTAACAGCTGGTGTTACATCCAATCAGGAAAGACTAGTGATACCATATGGCATATTTTTCTAATGTAGTTCAAAACACTGAATATCCAAAGTACCATAATAGGAGGAAGAAAAAAGGGAGTTGAAATCCAACCATTACTAATAATTAGTCCACTCCATTACCAAAAATTAGTCTACTTTGCTCTAAATTATTTGGCTTTATTCCTAGCATGACCTCTCACCTATGATTTTAAGATCTAAGTATAACATTTGATAGTCACATTTAAGCAAAACAAAATGATTTACCATTAATAAATCCTTACTTATGGAAGGTTGTCCACAATAAGAAAGGCTCCCGTAAGCCCTGGATTTTACGTTTAAGTTGATTTTTAGAATAACTTATTTTTTTTAATTATTTGAAACTATGCTATTTTTAAATAGCAAGAAAGAGTCAAAAGAGTATCATTTGCAGTTAAGCTTCCAAGCAGGGACAGCTAGCCATCATTCTCCTCTGGGAGACCAACAGCAGCAGAAAGATGGATTATTTCAGGACATACAAAAACTGACAACATAACTGACTCTTTTTCTCTTCCAATTTACACTCAAAATCTATACTAATGAAATTAAGGCTCATACTTGAAAGTATAACAGTATTCAAAAGGAAAGGCTCAGAAAAATAGAGATTTGATCAGCAAAATGTTAGTTTTTCTGTGTTACTTAGATACTTTGCTTCTAACAAATCACAAAACGGAAACTTTTCAAAAAAACTGGCAGGAAGTAAGGTTACTCTACACTTTAAGAGAAAAAGCTAGCTCTGGTTGACAGAGATATATATTCATAGAGATCATGATTTTATCTCTATATTCTGAGATGCAGTTGTAACAACCTGTCACTGAATTCCCTGAATTAATGCAGACTACTCTTACTCAAAGAGAACAAATTGTAGAACAACATGCTGATAAAGCAGTATTAATTGTACTGTGGGTTTCACTTATAACCAGCCATTGTATTGACAGCTTTAACATATATACTTCTCAAAAAAAATAAATAAATCCCAAATCAAGAAAATCTCTTTTGCAGTTAAGAACTTAGCAGATTTAAATAGATAAAATATTTTTAAATACAGTCTTGTGACACTGTCAATATTTTTCAATAATGTATTTTTAGACAGTTTGTTTTAAAAGTTCATAAAAGTAGTTATCTAAAACCAATAAAATTACTACACAATAGGTTACTAAGTTGAAAACCCAGATGAAAGGATTTCCATACATTTAAAGCAAAATAAAGAAGATTTCCATTTTCTTATTTCTTCTCAGGTGCTCACCTTTTCTTACATAAGTTTTACTAGGAATTAGCTGAGCTTCCCTTGAAAATTGTAAAGGGCATTTGAAACAAGTGGAATAAAAGTGACTTTTTCAGAAATGAGGATTTTAAATGACATTAAAACTGAAGCACAGCAATCCAAAATGACAGTGGTGCTAGCTGTATTTCACAGCAATATTTACTGTGCCAAAGAGTGCTCTATATAGCAATTTCACCAAGTGGGGTGAATCCATCTGTCTCTGTTAGTCCGTAGCTAAGAATGAAACAGATAAACTCCAAACCTTCAGTTTGACTTTGCTGATTAAAGATCAGGTCTAAGGCCATCTGCCAAATTACAATAATCTGTTAGGACATCAGAAATCCTGACACTGAGAAACAGACAGCAAAGATCTTTCAGCAATGAAAACTACACTAAGTAATTCTATACCATCACTATAACGATATAGGTATTTCCGAGAGGCTATTTCTTAATCACCACAAAGTATTTAAGAATAGTCTAAAGCACAGAAGCACCAGTCCATGATGGTGAAAAGTGTTCTTACAATTACATCAGGAATAATAAAATAGAGTGCAATAGTTTGCAAACTAAGAAACTCTTAATTGCACTGGCTTGAGAAGAAATACTGCATTCTGAAATGTGTTGCCCCATTTCTTCTTTGTAAACAAAGTACAAAATGTCTTGTTAGCTACTGTAAATAGATGGATGGCATTGAAACTGCAGGAAGACTTAAAGCTTAAAGAATTCATTTCATATTCATTTCATATTTTGCTCCACCATCTATCCCTCCAGTAGAAACATTCTTTAGTTTCCCATATTGTACTGAAAACTTACAGAAGGATACTAAATTGAAAAAAAAAAAGTAACCTTAAAACTTAATCTTGTCTAGTCTCTGTTTTTGTTATCAAAAAATAATAACCTGATTACTAATTTGTCAAAAGGCATAGCACACGTATGAACTAGAAAATTAAAACGGGCATTGCTTTCATGGTGCCAGGAGCAAATTCTGTATCTTTACCAGCACTGAATATTGATGTACTATTATCAACATAGAATTGCCTCTCTCACAAACAGTTATCATGAAGTAAAGTTCAGTTTGAAAGCTTTTCCATTAAGTAGGTTTTAAAACAATACATTCTTGTTTTAAAACTTTTCTTGAGGACAGTTATTTTTAAACACACCTGACATTCTCTGCTTTGAAAACGGAACAACAATGAAAAGCTTGTTTAAATACAAAATCCTTGCCAAATGCCAGGCTAAGGGTACTTATCTACCAGACTTCAAAAATGACAGGTATTATATTTGAAAAGTTTAGCTCTCAGAGATTTCTTTGAAATAACAAGTAGTAAGTTACTTTTTGCCTGTACTGCACCAAAACTTAAGATTATTTATTCCATATAATTAAAGGACCTCAGCAATGGCAAGAGCCACAAGACTAATTACCATTTTTTCATTACTTCAGTTCCATAAAAGACAATGGTCTGGGTACATGCAAAAAGGAGACAGAAAGTAGTTTGGCACAAAAAACAAAACAAGTCCTAAATAAGATCTTGAACAATCAACTACAAATCTATACTAACTATAGAACTAACAAAAATTCTACATTAAAACTTTCTCAACTGTCACACAAAAAATACATCCTTTACTACAACCGGAGACATAAAGAATGCCAAAACAAGCTATGTTAATCCAAAACTTACGTATCCATATATTTACAAAGTCTGCTCATTAAAATTACATTGGTATTATGCTCAGAATCAATTCTAACAAACACCCATATTTCTGAACCATAAAGGAGTGCCACCTAGCTCAATTTCATCTTCTGCTTTCCATTCAAGAAATTAGGTGTTATTCCTTAACTAAAGCATAAAGGATAATCTGCCTAATAGCTAAGAATCTCCTGAAAAGGAAATAATATGATAAAGACACACATTTCATACCTTTTTTGTTTTTTGAAAGTGGGTTTTAACATGGTTAGTTAAATACAAGACAAACAGTACTGCACATTTTCTTTGAATGACTGCATCAATGAAGGCAGTTAAGATAAATTCCTTTAAATAAAATCGAAAAGAAAATGAAAGTTCATAAGCTTCTGGAAAGCTGATCTACAGGCCAGTCTTGCAGTAAGGTGTAATTCCAATGACACAGGAAGGAATAAGAGTTTAAGGATGTTTCCATGATGGGAAAAGATCATCACTGTGATCTATAATCAAGTTTAACAGATATATCAAAGGAAATCTCAGTTTACTGAGCTGCCCAAAGCTTAATATATTAAGAAGAAAGTGATACTACAAAATACATATTAAAGAAGAAATATTTTTTTAGCACAAATTATAAATTAAAATGGCAAAAAGAAACATTAGGAACTTCTTAGGGAGAACACTCACCACTTTTTATCCAATAAACAGAAAGTTGTATTCATATTTTGTTAATCTCAAGCCTTAATTTTCTAGTTAAAATTAAAAAATACTAGTTAAACATCTTCTCTATAAGCACCTAAAATTTATGTTGGGACAAAATACTGCTAGCTTTTCTACTCTCTGATTTTTATGTTCCAGAATTGATGTTAAGCACTTGTTGAAGTGTTACCTTGAGTCATGACATTACAGTTACAGAAGCTAAATGCATACAAGGTTGGACCCAGAAATTTTAGTTTCTCAATAGAAAAATTCCACAGAAATACTCTATTATTATGAACTGTACAGTGAGATAATACTTTTGCAGTAAACATCATGCCAGAAGGATTCAGATTTGCCTCTCAATAATGATAAAAAGGGAAAACTCAGAGAATTATTAAGTGTAATAGAAGTAGGAAAAAGATTGTTAAGAGGTTGTGTAGATATGTGTCATTTTGCTTATTAAGCTTACTCTAAAAGTTTCTCACCTTCTTACAAAGTGAGGAAAAAGTGTGAGCTTTTAATGTCACATATCTGATGATAACAGAAGCACTACATGTGACAAGGTGGCTCATAACCTGGGAAGTAGAGCACAGCAAACACCTTGATGGCTTTATCAATTTCCTAATCTGGCATTCCAGGTCATCTTCAAGGCCGCAGGCTCTAAAGAAACAGCAGCAAATGTCTTCTGAAGCATCAAATGTCTCTATGGAGCACAGTTGAATATTAAAATCAAGTTTCACATCAACATCACAGTGTGACTGATATTCAGGGTTTGTAACTTACAGAGCTAGAATATCATTAAGAAAAGCACCAAAATGGTTCAGGTTTTGTCTTCTAATTTCAATTCATCTTTGATAAAATCTCTTAGATGTTGACAGCATAAGATAAATAAGACTGTTTTTGTGTCTCTCTTATTTTTCTCTTTGGAAGTGCATTAATATAACATCACAAAAAGGTGAACCAGTATTTCTTGTTGTAGGTGGGGGCCTATGGCAGTAAGAGTACATGTTTCTTCTCCAGAATACTGAGCAGTTATTGAACAAGTGGCTAATACAGAACCAGGTCATGGGGACAAACATCTCATACAGCAACCATTACCCACTGAGACAGAAAAGGGGTAGGATATGGAAAAGTCTACCTATCAAGTCATATGTGAAACTGGGATGGGGACTTGAAAACTATCAACTTTACTAAAAAAAAAAAAAAAGCAAAAAGAGAAAAAATCATACATGATAGATTAAAACCTCTGCATATACAAAACCGTACTGCATTTCAAAGAACTAGTCTGAATGCTTCAAAGCATTTAAGTTTTGATGCACATCAGTGCACATCATATCAAACTGATACCGCATCACTCTGTGGCAAGTTCATTATCAGAAGAAAAGGCCCTCCACTCAAGTAACATGGTTTTGTGGCTTTTCTGTTTGCTGTTTGCGTGTGTGTTGGGTTTGGTTTGTGTTTCTTCTTTTCTCTTTTTTTTTTTTTCTTAAAATAGGTTCCCCATGAAAATCACAACTTCCACGTGCTTCATAGCTTCATTAAATAAGTGATTAACAGTCAACTCAGTAACTGGAAAGTATATGTATTTGGGCAATGATCGCGTCTCAGAAGGAGGTAATTCTTAATCTGAAGTTAGAAGATTAAACCAACTAGAGTAACTGTTACATAAATGGCAGAGACTGTGCTGCTTAGTGCAACACTAATAGGTTGATTTATCAAGAAAGATTAGAGTTCACTAAGCACAGTTCAGCTAAGTGATAGCTGAGGGGCATGACAACTGACAAATACTCTTCTTGAGTAATCTAGTCATGAAGGGAGAAAGGATTACAGAAAAAGGCAAACTAGCTATAAAATAGCGCAACACAGACAATAGTATAGTCTTTCAACAACAGTGAAATATTTACAATAAATGTAAAGCAGAGCCTGGAATAGACATGGCAGATCGGGAAGAAAGAAGAGAGAATGGGTAATGGCCCCATTAAATTTTTCATCAGAAGCAGCAAACTATCATAGTTTGAGCGCTTCCTTTTTCATTAGAGTGCTTCTTAATATTGACATCCAACCAATTATGTTCTAACTAATTCCCAGAATACTATGAAAATGTAGCTACTTTCAGAAGTTTTTCCAGATTTATGAACTGCATTATTTTTTCATTAGAAGCTACAGTGTGCTCTGAGACATACAAAGTGGGAACAAAAACCCACTCTGAATAGAATGTATTCTCCAAAAAGCCTTTGGCTTTCTTAATGAGTTTCTATCTTCAGGGAGCCTTCTTTATCTCTACTTTAAAAATTCAAAAGCAAAAGCAACACTACTACTTCAAGTGGACTTCTTGTTTATAACTAACTGCAGCAAATTAGATGAATATTGCCTGTTAGCTGTAGACACAGGTGAAGTGATATAATGTAAAAGTTTGGGTTTTTTTTAATTAATTGCCATGCTATCTTTGATCTTCTAGTCTCCAATTTTTATGTTTGAGTTTTGGGGTTTTTTTCCAAATGTGCTATTCATTAATCTGTTTTCCCCATCTAGGTTAAACTACTTTGATAACATTTTGAAGATTTAGTAACCTTTAACCCATGGTAACTTGTTTCTTTTTAAATACTTTCAATGAAAAAAAAGTTAACAAAAAGGCAATATATTAACCAATTCATCGTACAAAAAGCAGGACATCTTTGTTTTTCCTCAAAATAACCCTCTCTTAACATTTACACAAAAGGTGATGAATGTCTGTCTTAAATCGAAAAGAAATTTAAAAAACTGAATTGCATTAGCAACTAATATAGGCACCACAAGACTGAAAACTCATTTTTGCACTTCTTTTCAATATTCTATCTTTAATTAAGTTACACCTTTTCTTCATCTCATGTTCTCCTTAAATTTGTATTTTGTTAATGAATGTCTGCCTCTGGCAGCGCTACTCATCACTCTCAGGGGATTATGTACAGATTGGATTCCACTCATAGTACAATAATAATAAACCTTCTGGATAACAGTGTTGTACTTACTGAGAAAAAAATATATTAAGAAAGGTATGGGAATATATTGAAGATTGTTAGTTCAGAAAAGGTATATGCAGACTTTGTAAGATATTCCTAAGCTACCACAGAAGCAAATAATCTACTATCTTTCTTACAATGCCTTACACCCAAACTGGCACCTACACTGAACAGCAGCAGTACGTAATTTGCTCCGAGACACAGGTTCACTACTTCATCTGTTTCTCGTCCTATAATAATATGAAAGATTTCTCATTTATATGAATATACTTATATTTTATTTCTTTAGTGAGAATGATGAAGATATTATGTAAGCAACATATTTTGTCATTTTGAGAGACTTTTTTTCTGCTTGCATGAATTTGTAGTTCACTGAGCTGTTACTTCATTTCTAATCAGCAGTGCCCCTTTATATGTGTGGCTTCTAGAAAACACAAAAAAACCCAGTTTATTTTGGAAAACCTACTGCATCCAAAAGGCAAAATCTATACTACCCAATTTTATCTTTTGTTTTTGGACTCTGATTCTTAAAGACTATTTTGTGATAAGAGAAAACTAACCAGTACATTGTTCAGGAGACACTCTGAAGCACTGTAACCTAGGAAATTCAGTATTTTCAGGGAAAGGCATTTACTAGACAACATCCTCAGAGCAATAAAATTAACTTTGTGCAGAATAAAGACAAAAATGATGCTGTCACAGAATCACAGAACGTTGTCTCAAAAAACAAGCTCTCTTATATCCATATAACAAAATAATAAATTTAGAGTCATTTCCATCACATGTAATTTGTAGAATATCTGTTAAAATACCTTAAATCTGTATTAAGACAAAAGAATCAAGATTTTATTTTATTCAGTATATATACTCATCATCTTAATTTATTTCATAAAGCTTTTAAAGCATATTAAATATAGAGGAGAAAAATGAAATATTTGTCACTAGTAGATATGTAAATCAATTCTGCAAGTCTGTCATGGTATGCACTTTGCAGTGTCAGAGAACTCACTTTTGTGTAGCACAGCCCATAGACTTCTCCTGCAGCAACCTATGAAATCACGGATGTACAGTATAAAAAAATAACCTGAATTGTCTAGCTTTATGGTTCAGGTAGCCAAACTATTCCCAAGGTGTTGACTTTCATATATCAAGTTGAAATATGGAGAGACACAAGTCATTCATCCACGTCAAGTTAAAGACTACAAATCTTCCTTGCATCCTCAGTCACTTTATCATTCTCCATCCTCTTCCTTTCATTATCTTCTGCATGGCACCAAGCTTGTCTTACAGGAATGAGTTGGTCTTTCCAACGCTGCTGTCTAGAATGTGACTTTCATTTATGATTACAAAAAAAAAAAGTGGTTTCAATAACAGCCTTCAAAGCATGCATCTTAAAAACAGTCAGCTAAACAGCTGCAGCCAAGAAAGTAAGTTAGTGGTATATTAAAAAACCCCATACTTCTGCTACTAGATGTGACCACATATTCAAGCTGTGCTACTGTTTTAATCAGATACTGAAGACCTAGGTAACCTACTGTTACATGTAATTTCAGGTGGTGCCATTGGATCCATACAGGGTTGGTTAGTAATGTTTTCAGACCATCACATATATATCACGCATGCAAGCACTCACACACAGGTATACATATTGCTGGAAATGTCACACAAAAATAACTTCCAGACAGATGTATTAGAAAACTCATGGTAGTTAAATGATTTCTGTGTCTGTTCATATAGCAATTGCTGCTTTCTCAGCCCCCTGAGCTTTTCAGTCTCACAGTTTATTTTAAATATTTGTATTCAACAGAAAATAGCTGTAGGTTGCTTGCCTCATGCTTCTCATGTTTGTATTCCCCACTTAAGTTTCTTCCTGTTTCCTATATGTCATCATCTCTTCCACTATGTTTTTGCTTGCATATGGTAAGTACTACAAGTGTGCTAAAGCATTGGTTTCTTGGGAACTGTAGGACAATTATATCAAAAAAAATCACAAGTCTCAACGTTTCTTCTGTTTCGTTTTTGCAGAGAGACCTACAGAAAACTATACTCACATCACTTTATGGAAAAGGAAATGGATTCCCACTGTCACCACTTGCAAAGTGGAAACTGGATTCAAGATCCAGTCCCTTTACTAGCTTATAATGTTTTGGGGTTTTTTAGGGGATTGTATTTGGTTTTTTAATAAGGTTTGATGTTTCCTGTTGCAAGATGTAGCAGTCTTAATGTTACTGTCATGGCTTTTACCCTCTTCCTCCAACTCTTCCCCCAAACTGGGCATTATTTTGATCAAAAATAACAAGCAAATCATGTAAAGCAGAATAAAATGGGACAAAGCTCATCACAATGTACACTTGATTCAACCAGCCAGTAGAAAACTGCAAAACAAGCAAAACTTTACATAATCTAAGTGATCTTTTAGGATAATCAAGCATATTCATATCAAATTCAAAGCAAGAGTCTTACTACATGCAAATAGAAGAAGGGATGACCGCCAAATCTGTGAATGTGGAAATGCTAAGTAAGGTTTGAAAACATTCCTTTTACTACTGAAAACATTTTCTCCCAACACCACATTCTGGAACTTACACAGACAATCCTGCTTCCAGGATTTTTCATAGCACTGTTTTCCTATGAAAATAATTTTCTCCTTTATTATCCTCTAAGACAGCATCTTGATATCAGCTATTTGAACTATTTTTGGCACTTGAAATTATATGAATATTCTTTTAGAACACTAATAATTTATCTTCCTATCTTTGTAAACAACATCATTAGCAAGTCTGAATTATGTCATTTTGTATAAAGCTGTGGTACACAGGAACATCAGCAATTGAAGAGAATTCAATTGTGCTAGGCACCGTTCAAATACAAGTCATTATAAAACAATCTCTCTCTGTACTATTCTTTATTTCTGTAATGGCTAAGTGGTAAAATAGCTATTCCCCAGTACACATAAGGAGAGTTATATTACTGTTCACGAATATAAACATTTCATTTTGCATAATACAGGAGGTAGAAAGTAATAACATATCTCATTAAGAAATTTCTCAATGGATTAGCAGATGTCATCAATCTTTAAAATGTTTAAGTATGTCTCATTACATCAGAAACCATTTCCAATTAATATCTTCAAACTCACTTTACACAACATAAACAGTCTACACAAAATAGTTACTTATTATCTCTCTGTCAAAATACCTACGGAAAACTCTTATTGGTATCTGGACATTTGAAAGCCTTGCTGTGTTTCCAACAACGCCATTCACTAGAGATCACACAAGAAACCTCCACCTGGGTCAGTCAATAACGGCTGCACCTAATGCCACTCCTTCCCTGAATCCATGCAGATACACCACATTTTCCTTCTCTGTTCCACAGACATAAAAACACCAAAACAACCTTGGCAATGCTCACAAAATACAGAGAGTTAATTCAAAAAACCAGCTACTGTGGTCTATTGACAACAATGTCAACTGCACCAAAATGCTCAGTGTTAATTAATGCTGAGAACATGTTGATTGCTACAATAAATGTCTGATGGATTTTGTGTGAAATTCCAGACACTGATAAGTTTAACACTGTACAGCATTCATATCAAACTGATAAATAATGAGATTTCTAGGGGAGATTAATTTGTGCTAGCGGTAGCAAAACTGCCTACACTAACTTTTGTTTGACTGAGTTTTAACATCAAATACAATAATTTTAATTGTGATAGTCTAGGAAAACTTTTACCAAATAATATGGTTTTTTAGGGTTTCTAGATATGTTCTTCTCACTCAATTCTTCCATTATTTTAGCAATTCCACATATTTTTTTCCTGCCTCACTAGAGAGAAACAGACATAAAAAGAAAGAAGAAATCCATAAATAGAGCCCAAGTCAATGCTACTTCTGTCTCCACCTGTAGGCTCTGCCAGCCTATTGTCTCCTCTGAGGCTCCAAGTGAAACAACCAGATCTTCAGCTTCTGTCATACCTCTACCCACCCAAGGAACCCACCACTTTTTTTTTTTCAGCTTCACTAGTCTAAGAAAGAGAAACAGAAATTTTGACTGGAAATACATCCAGAAAAGGGTCTTCCAGGCCCATTACATGAAAACTTGTTTGTGGAAAGAAAACAGATCACAGAAGAATACAAGAAAAACAAAAAAGTCTTATATCATGAACAAAGTTGGGAATGCAGGAAAGGACCTTCAATAAAGAGGATAAATACATGTATTGTCCTAAACCCCATAAATTACTTTCTCAGGTACAAAATGTAGTTTAATTAACAATTTAATTTATACCATAGCAAATCTTACCTCAAAATACAGATTACTATTTGTCTTTGAGAATACTGTCCTTTATAATTTGAGAATTTGGCTTTCCACTAAATCTGGAGTTATTGTGTTAAAAGACACACACTTCTGACATCTGAACAACTGAGTGGATGGACACAATAAAAGACACCAATGTCAAGTGGAGTTGAGAATTGTAAAGTTAAACTCTGGTCTATAAGACTTTAATAAACTGAATTAATCGAAGACTGGAGCAGCCAGCCTACAAAACAAAACAACCCACAGCTTTTGAGGTACTCTCTTATTCCAGCATCCCTATAAACCGAGGGATTCAGCTGATCCAGTTACCATAAGCACTTGGTAAAAAGAATCCAGGCATTCTCAGCTACCAGTACAATGTGATTAACTACCACTTTCCACTTTTCTGACTGCTTCAAAATGCTATCCTACAAGCAAAGTCAATCATTAGCCCAGGGTATATTACTTGTTTATCTTAACTAGAGACTTATGATATCAGCCACACTTCTTCCTATTTTCCTATTTCAAATATGGCAAAGTAACTGTGTAAGAAAAAGTATTTCAGCAGCACAAATTTTTTCTCCAAACATTTAAATATTTACCTTGATTTAGTTAAATCAGGACAGATTACTAAAAAACATTTATAAATAATTTCCTTAAAGCAACCATTTTCTACATCTCTGCAAAACATTTTGTTGCCAGGCTGCACTGAAAACCTTTTGCATTAATCGAAGGCTTAATACTTGCCTTGCACAATTTCTGTTGAATAAAAAATCTGAAAGGATATTTTATAAATGAGGGCAAAGAGCAAGAGTGATGAACATGCCTAATGAAAATTAATATTTCCTTATTCAAGTCATAGATAGACAAGCCCCATTTGACTACATAAAAGTCAGATTTAACTGGGAGACAGACAGTAAACACTGTGGTTGCTTAGATGCACATTACAGAATGCAACAAAAACGATAAATTCTAACTCTAATTAATATGAATTTATGCAGGGCATACATAATCAACACTTAACCACATTCAGCCCTGGAGGATCATCTCTATTTCAAATCAATGAGGTAACAGTAAAGCATCTTTAGCACACTTTGCTTGAAAAATTTTTATTCTTTGAAAAGCTGATGAAATTAAGCTTATATTTATACTCATTTTATCTTATCCTGTAACAGAAGACCTGAGAATCAAAATTATGAATCTTGAAAAACACGTTTTACATTGACAGTTTGAGAATCTTTACCTCTCTCTCTTTGCCCACTGGAGTATGTGTAGGTGCCAGCTGAAGTTTACCACACCATATAACAAGAGCTCTACATTCCCTTGAAGAGGTCCTTATTGTCCCTTTTCATCATCACATGTGAATTCTCTTCTTGACAGTCAGACCTCAAGTTAAAACATTTTTTCTGATTTAGCATTTTCCCTAGGTCTTCACATCTAATCTGTCAGATAATTTCTTCATAATCTCTTTAAAATCGAGAGTTTTCTATTTACTGACATAGTTTTATCTGTCTCCAGCCTCAAGTTGTGATTACTGAAAAAATTCTTTATTCTCATTTTGAAAACAAAAATAAGATACTGAAACAAATGGGGAATTTTCTGCTATATGATGGAACAGCTTCAACACACAAGCTGACACAACCCTTGAAAGGTAAGTTTAATCAGAGGGCTGGTTAGGTAATTTTTCCCTCTCCCTCTTCCTTTGTGATCATTCCTGTCAGTGTGTATTTAGGTACATTTGGAAATGCCTGCTGGACTGTCAGTCCTAGGAAGGACTTCTGCCCTCTTCAGGCATTAATATGAGATAAGAACACTCAGTCCTGTGAAAACAAGGACAGTCCTAGGGACATATATAGGGAAAACAGAATAAAGGCATTTTATTCAGTGATTTTAGCTGGCTGAGGTCATTGCCGGACCA
>NW_010202122.1:0-41754 GCF_000695765.1 Mesitornis unicolor
TTTCCCAACTGAGCGATTCTGTGATTCTGTAACTTTTACTCCATTGTGCTATTTAATTTGTATTTCATGACTTTAAAAGCGTTTAGACTGTCATTAAATTTTGTTAGTTGGAAGTAAAAGGTTCTTTTCTACGTCAGGTGCTGCTTTCTTCTCTTTTGATTTTGAATTATTTGTGCCATAGGTTACGTATGAATTTACTTCAATTCACATGGGGAATATAAAGCTGAGAAGTTTTGTGGAACATCTCCAGACACTGCATACCTTTATTACCCTATTACAGCCAAAGGGGAAGGATCCCCACTGTAGTTAAAAATTATGTTTGACTTTTTCTCAGTATTATATTCTGTCTTACCATGCCTGATCTAGGGTTCTAGAAACTCATATAGAACAGCAATATCAGCAAGAATTGCCAAGACAGAAAGAAGTAAAATGGCAAAGAGAGTTGTTGATTGACTCATAGAAATCCATGTTGATTTCCATGAACTGGAGGGCAGCAAAGTCTTGTTGGGAGTTTTTGCTAAACTAACCATTCTTCTAAACAGAATGTCAGTCCATGTTGCTTGCTATAAGATGTTATGCACTGTGGAACTGGAGGGCAGCAAAGTCTTGTTGGGAGTTTTTGCTAAACTAACCATTCTTCTAAACAGAATGTCAGGCAGGACACATTAGATATGTCTGAGGGTTTTGCAGTGGTGCCATTTCCAGTGTGTGCCTGATCAATCCTTGAAAACCATAAAGCTTGCTGTAGCAGAGATTTATTTTTTCTTTCTTTATTATTTCTTTTTTGTTGTTCTTTTTTCTTTTTTCTTTCTTTTTTCTTTTTTCCTTTTTTTCTTTCTTTTTTCTTTCCTTTTTTCTTTCTTTTTTTCTTTCTTTTTTCCTTTTATTTCGGTAAAGGCTCATATATTGGATGAGTTCCCCTTGATCAAAGCTACTGAGGAATAAGATAGATGTTGTTGGGTGATCACAGGTTTAGGTAGCCCCAAACATCGCAAAACTGTGATAGACTGTAGAAGTACGATACAGCACAGAAATGAATCACAGTCAAAAGAGGTTCTCCTGAGATTAGTGTAGGACAACATATCTTGGTGTAGTTCAGATGTTCTCTCAGTGCTACATTCTTGGCAGCTATTCAGTTTGGCTGGTCTTTTTGTTTTTCCAACTGTATATGGACTTCTTTTGTTTCAAATTAGTCTGTTGATTGGCTGCAGATGTACACTAAAACAAAGGACATTTTGGTGTACATTTTCAAATGACTAATGATTAGCATTGGTTGGAAACTTTTCTGTTGAAATTATTTGACAGACATTTGTGGCTACAACAAAATTGATATTTTCTGTGGAAATGCATCAGTTTTGCCAAGGGAAAAAAAATAAACTTTTGTCACATCCTGAAATTCATAGTTTATTTTAGGTCAGCTTGTTAATGGATCTAAGTTGTTGCATTATTTCAGGGCACTACTTAAAATTTGTTTTTGATGACCTCTTTTGTTGCTCTGGGCTCCATTAATCAGTCTAATTCATACCTCAGTATCTCCTATTGGAGACAGCGTGATAGCAGTCTGGGAACTGTAGGCTGTGATGCCTTCAGAGAGAGAAAGTATCTTATAGAGGAGGCTGGGGATAAGATTGCAATTTTTGTGGGGAATGTGCAGCAGCACTAAGCTTGTAGTTGCAACTTGGTAAGAGTTCGAATGCTTCCTGTGCAAAATATAGTTGTGGAAAGCATAAAGCTTCCTTTTGAAAACACTTCTATCCAGTCCTAATAGGCTTAAAACCTTTTTTTCTATGATAACTTCTGTTAGAATCTGTAGTTTTAGCACTTTTTTTCTTTTTGCAGAAATGCCTTTGAGTTCAGTTTTAAGGCTTACAAATCAAGCCAACAACAATATTAAACCCTCTTCTTTTTATTTGAATTTTAAGTGAATTTTTAAAGCCTTTAGAATTCCCTGAAGTCCAATTTTCAAGCTCTTCTCCACAAGCACGGGGACCTTGAAACCTAGATTTCATTAACAAAACAAAAGATCATTAAGTAATTACTTGTTTTCAGGAACCATGGCTCTAAGGGGAAAACAAATGCACATATGACTTTTACTGATATCTTCAGAGCTGGTAATTTGAGATAGCAATGGTGCTAGCTTTCCAAACCTGTAAGAGCTATTGTGCAGGCGCAATTGTGATAATTGTTTTGGTGGTGATTGCAGTAGATTTCAGGCCTTTAAGAAAAAACAGAAGCAACGTTTCCATTATTATCTTTCTTTTTCCTCCATGGGTGAAGTAGTCTACACATGGGGCTTGTGCATTGTGAGTCAATGTGCTTCTGGTCCCAAGATCAGATCCAAGGCAAATCCTTTCTCTTTTCCTTCTCCAAGAAACAAATGGAGGGAGGGAGGGAAGGAAGGAAGGAAGGAAGGAAGGAAGGAAGGAAGGAAGGAAGGAAGGAAAAATGGAACGTTGAAGGAATGAGGAAATTAGTGAGGAAGAGGGCTGGGAGAAGGTGGCCAGACTCTTTTCTGGTTTGAACTGTTTTCACTAACTCCAGTGGAGCTACATTAGCTTGTTTTCCATAAGGGAGACAATTTCTGAGAGCGCACTTCTTGGCAGGTAGTATGGCATTGATTAATAACTGGAAAAATGTAAGGTAGAAATCCTTCTGGCAGTGTTCTTGCCCCACCACCCCTCAGTAGTCACTTCAGAAAACCTAATGAATATCTGTAGTTGCCCAAGATTAAATCATCAACATAACTTTTCACCATCTTTTTGCCTTCTCCTACTATTTCTGTTGTAAACTACAGCTCAGAGCTGCTGCAAGCTCAAGTTTGTCTTGACAGTGAGAATATACTGAATACAGAGTTTTCCTTGAACTCAACAGTGGATAAATGAAATAAGTGGGTAAAGAAGCTAAATTTGTTGGAAAAAATATTCTCCAACATGTCAGTGTCCCAAGGCAAAAGATTTCTAGTATTTATCAGTTTGAATTGGAGCTAAATTAATTTCTTCTTTACTCCATAATTTGTATACCTTACAGGGAATTTTGTTACAGTTTGTGCTAGTGAGAAGCCTTTTTTGCACTGCAAGCTTACTTTATAATAAAATTGCTAAATTTCTTTTTTTTAAAAAAAAACAACTTCATTTTTTAAACAAAAATGGTGGATGCATTTTTCACTTTTGTATCTTTTCTCGTGCTTTTGCTAAAATGGTTATCTCACTCTGATTTTTGCAGTGGCTCCCATCTCTATGATCATAAGCCATTAATGTTCACAAAAGTGAATAAGCTGCTTAATGTCCTATTCCCCTGTGACTTGAGACTTTATCTAAAAAAATCCCCTAATAAACATCCTCCCAATTACTTAAACATCTGTCCTAGTACCATGCAATTGGAGCATGGAGGAAATAGAAGGGACACACTAACCAAATGTAATTCTTGTAAAACAGGGACATAAGGAGATGAGATTGATAACTGAGCACATCAAGGATTTAATGTTATCCAAATACTTAAAGTCCATGCTTATGCAGGTACTAATAACCTCAGACAGTATCTACGACATCCTTCATTTGAAGAGAGAATAGAAAAGCCCACTCATTTGTACCCAGTGGTGCGCATGCATAAGGGCTCCAACTTATTAAAATTAATTTTACAATTAGGGAACACACTGAATCTGTGAATTAGCATGATAATAACAGAAACAGATGTCACTTGCTGCTGAATGAGCAACGGAAAATATCAGGAGTGTACTGTGCAATGCCGTATCATGCTTTCTGTCAGCCATCTCAAACTCCCTGAAGTCAGCCTGCTCCTTAAAAACCTTATCCTAATGTTTGTATAGCCAGAGGCATATTGCAGTGATGACAGAAGGCACTCTCTCTGCAAGTTCTAACCCCCTCCATCCCCTTTTCTCAGACTGCCAGAAAACCTGGGCAGAGTCTATGCAATCTACTTCCCCTCAGGGTTGTGTCAGACAGAAAATCAAAGTTCGTTCTCCAGAGACCTCTCTTGGACCAAGCCACATACAGACCTAATCCTAATTATATAATTTTCTATTGTCAAACATCATTTCACTGGGTCAAGATGTTACTCATATCTCATGCAAATGCAATTTATTTTTTAAAGCATTAGGTTAATTTAAGGCAGAGGTGTAGACTCTTGATGCCACAGCTCTGTGATGTGAGGAAAAAAATAGGAAGCTTTTAAAAGGAAGGGTGGAAGGGTTGAAGAAATAATTTTCTGTGATTACAAAGAGAAAAGTGAAAATATGATGACTAGAGTGGAAAGGGTGAACTGTCTACAGGTTCCACTAGAGCACAGATTGCTGCTGTTCTGATGATGTGAAACATTCTGCGGCTTTTGTGTATTTGATTAGCAACACAAGGTTGGAAGGGTTGAAAATTTATGCATAACATAGGCATGCATAGTTGGCTGCACATTACTAAAAAGGTGAAAAGGGGTAATTGATAACTAGGAGTTATCTGTAGGGTGTCCTAGAAGACCTGGTGGAAAGATCAGCCATGCAGTATTTCTCCAGCACCATCAACACCGCTGCAACTATGCAGAAGGCTATTTCTTTGTTTTTCCCCCTCCTCATGAATTCATGGCAGAAATGATACAGACAGATTGCCACCAAAAATGATGTGACAGTTTGATACTAGGCAGTTTTCAACTGAGTGGTGTTATGGTGAGAGAGATTCTAAGCAAGGGAGACCTCATTCCCAATCTTTTTACAGAATTACATGAATGTGTCTTGGATGTGGCTAGTGATAAAATCCAGATCTACTTTTTTTGTGAACAAGCCAGGGTCAAATCGCTTCCCACATGCCCTGAAAAATGGGAGTCGTGGGCTTTTGTCAGAAAGTGGCCTTTGCAGCAGTATGACAAGTGCTGTTAGGCACTTGAGGTTTTTCGGCCACACAAGACCTATTCCCATTCTTGTTGTTTGGATCAGTGCAAGTGATTTTGTGAGGAAGTAATTGAATCAAGTGAAAGCATTATGTTCTCCAAAGAAACAGCAGAAAGCTAGCACAGTATTTACAAACCATATAATCCTGTTGAGTCCTCAGCTTGTTCAGGAGGGCTTTTCTGCTCTAATTCTTCTGATTTGCTTTGATGAGTCAAGCAATTGCATGACTTAACAAGTGTTCCTATGGACACATACAGACAGAGGCCTTGAATCATGTGTGAGTTAAGATTCTGAGTTCATGGGAAACAATAGTATGGTTGAGATGGAAGTGTGCTGATTCTCTCTCTTGAAACATTGAGCTTAAAGCTTCATGCTTTGCAGTGTTCATTAATAGTTGCTATGTCCTCATTTCTCTTTTTTTGAAAACTCGTTTTCCTCTCCAGATCCTCAGTGCAGAATGGCTGGAAGGTATCTTTCAATACCAAGAGAGAATCACAGGCATGATATGATCTCTGGGATTTAGCCTGTCCAGCTTTTGGTTTTCTGCTAGGGAGTGTTTGCAACCTGATTCTTGTAGCCCACCTGTTCTTATCAGTGTTGCTGGGGGGATCCTAACTTAACTATTCCTCGTGGCAAATGAGTGTACTCAGTTAGTGTGTACATAAGATCTTACCTTTATGTAGCTAAGTCTGTTTACAGTATGTATGCATTGTAATACTGGGAAAACCATATGAGACTTCAACCTGTTGAGACTGCTATCAAGCAGAGTTTTGCATTTGACTTCAGTGAAAACCTCTCTGGCCCCTTAACTTTGTTCACCGTGGTCTTTGGTAAAGTTTGGTCGACAAGATAAGGAATGCATTTGTTTAAGATCTGTTTTTAAGGACATGTGGTTACCAATTTCTTGAAATTTGCTCGTAGTTTAAGCGAACTACACTTTTCCCACTGCGTTCTCGCCTGGGTGCTTCCGGCCCGGGAAGCCCGGTACCGGGCGGGGCCACGAGAGGGCACCCGGGACACGTCGCTCACGCCGGCGCCCACTGTGTTTACATGGGTAACTTCAGTCCAAGTGACTGACAACGAGCTTCGGCTGCTTTGTCTCATCCTTCCCCAGGTGAGGGATGACCCATGTGCATGCACATTCACATCTCCGCATGCTAAAAGCAGCTGTTTGCTACGTGAAAACACATAGGACACCAAAATTGAATGGGCACTCCAATGCCAACAACCTATTCTCGTGCTTGTCAAAGCGTAAGAGCGGCATTTGCCTAGTAAGTCAGGAAGCTCAGAGAAATATTCAAGTTTACTGAAGAAAAAAATGAAAAGATTCTGAATTGCTTGGAATTTCCAAGCGTAAATGAAGTTTATTATCTTACTGGGCAAACTTCAATGAGTTATCCAAGGTACTGTCATACATGTCATTGGTTCTCCTAACCCCTCTCTAACTCCTAGTTAGAGTAATAAATTAAAAAAAAAAATAGATACAGGCATCTCTCATGAGAAGATGTAGATCAGATAATTCCAGTCTTCTGCTTTTTTTTTTTCTTTTTCTTTTTTTTATTTTCTTCTTATCTCTGGTTGAAAATAGCTACTGCTGGACCAGAAAGCAGTTGTCAGAAAGGTTGGCAAGATTGGTTGCCCCTAATTTCTTGGGCAGGAGTTCACCAAACCTCAGATTAGCTGCCTAAAAGCTACAATTCAAATAAGTAATCAATCTGATGTCTAACACCTAGATATCTGGTCTTCCTGTCTATCTTTAAAGTCTGTTACAATGGGGAGAATTGCTTCTTGCATATTCTTACTTTTTTTTTTTTCTTTCTTCCTTGGCAATGATAAAAAAAGCCTAGAGGCCTGATTTTAAAATGGCTTAGCTGGCAAAGATGAATGAGAAACAAGAGGACCATAACTGAGTATCAATAGGTAGGTGAAGAGAATAAAAAGATCCTTGTTGTCTCCCCAACATTACTGACCTTGTGAAAGCTCCAAGAAGTGGTGTTTATTTGGCTGATACCATTTTGTATTTAAGTTCTGGGACTCTCCTTTGTGTAAACATACAGTTTTCAGTTTTATTTTTATGTAAGTGAATGGATCTCAATAAATCATACATTATAAAAATGACACCTGCTGTTACTTTTTCTGGTTTTTCATCTTTTTTTGTCTTGTTTTGCTACAAGTTTTTGAACAAAGTGTGGCAGTGATTTTAAAACTATGGGAGTCTTTATAACAGCAGAAATAGGAAACTAAAGTTTGAGGTTCTGCTGATACTGCACAGGAATTAAGAATAGTGACCGTATTCCATGGTCTAAAGACAGGACTGACACTGTCTGTCTCTTTCTTTGTGTAATATAAAGGTTTAGACAACATGAGCTGAAACCCAACAGAACTGGGAATTTTGTGATCTTATTAATAACAGCGATCGGTGGCGAACCACATAGATACCCTGTATACTCTACAACAGTGTCATGGTTATATTCTCCTGGGTTAGGCACAGAATAATTTTCATTAATATAGGGACCTTATTATGAAAATACAGCCAGGTTGTAATTCTGTTTTCCTTCTGGAAGTTGGATATTTTCAGACAAACACCATCTAGACTTTTATAATGTTTTCATAAAGTTTCAAAACACAAGATTCAAGAGAACCGTTATCATGTTTTAATTCATCATATCATTTCTCATTTCTGTAGCTTTAAAGAAGTTAGTTAGTTTGTTTGTTGTTTTTGTTGTTGGTGGTTTTTTTTAACCTATTCCCTAGTTTAGTTTCTCCATTTGCAAAATGTAGATAACTGTTTTGCAGGGGTGATGTGAAGGTAAAATCCACTAATGATTTTGAGACATTCATATTAAAGCTGTGAAAGCTATATAAGTACTGAGATGTCAAAAAAATATTAAACAATCTGCTGCAAACATCTCTGCTTTCTTCTGCATGGTTCATTAGTGTGCACTTAGAGATTACCTTAGTGTTGCTGGTGGCACCCTTTCAGATCCTGTTTAAAACAACTGTTGAATGACTTGCTGTTTTAGGACTACGGAAAGTTTCCCAGAATGCATTTATGCTCTGCTGTCCTAAGCTTCAGGAGATGGAGCTGATCAGGAAGGCTGTTAGAGATGACAGCATGTACTTACAATGGGTCGACTGTTCTCTTCTGCTTTAGAACATCTGCTGCTGATTTAAAAAATATATTTATTTTATTTGTTAATAAAGAACCAACAAAATCTGTTGGCTGTGCCTGGTAGGAAGCAAATACAGGTTGTTTCTGTGTCACTAATGATGTATCTTCAAGGAAAACTTTCACAGTGGAGTGATGACACAGATGTAGTGCTGATCTAAAGTAATTTTTCTTTCTTCTAGTACTTCTCTTTTTGCTACTTCAGGCATGGCATGAGCCTTACAATTCAAATCTGAACCCAAAGATTCTTAAAACGTGAGTTAAGATGTAGGCTTTTTCACATGGGTTGTTTTCGAAATTGGCATCTCCTCCTTCCCCGGCCAGGTTATTTTGTTCTGTTTGTTCCTTCACTGAAATTTATAGGTCTGTGTTTTTGCCATGGCATGCTGTCACTATGGAAATTAGCATGATGTCATAGACCTGACATTATTACTTCAGATTCAGAGGAAATAGAATGCCAAGAAGCAAACAGAAACTTTCTGAGAATACAATTGTGTTGGAAACAGATGAGTTAAACTTGAATTAATTGGAATTTTCCCAGAACTGGCAAGAGAGGAATTCAAGATGTGGTCTCCAGGTCTATTCCTGGATATGGCAGGCCACATCACAGTCATCTGTTGTCTACAAGTTTATTTAGCGGAAAAAAGGAGGTTAAACAAATATGAGTGGCATCTGAGATTTTAATTTGAAAATGAAAAGCATTTGGGATTAGTGAGATCTGATTTCTTATGTGAAATGCCATTTTACTTTCTAGATTCTCCTTTTCTCTTTTCATTTTCTTCCTGATTGAAAGTCTTTAGTAATTTAGTTGGGAGAAAAACTTTGAAAAAAAATATTACAGAATTGCTCACATCTGCTTGCAAATGAAGATAGTATGAATCATTTGGTCTGGAAATGAAAAAATTCTTCTCATCTGGAATAAATGTAAATATCTGTTTTAAACGTCAACATTAACTGTCTTACTGCTAGGCAAAAAATTAGAGAAGAGTGAGATAATCAATAGAGGAAAATTTGCATGAGTTTATCTTCATAAAGCCAGTGAAAAATTCCTACAAGACTGAGTAGATAGCTTTTCTGAGTTTTGTTTATTTTTTGTTGTTGAGCATGGAGGAAGAAAAGGAGAAAATATTAGTGGAGAATGGTATATCCTTTGGACCAACTCATTAGCAGATGACATTATAAACCTGAACATAATATCTAAGCTCAACAGAGAAGCCAAACCCCTGATACTCCTAAATTCTGCTAGGAGTTAAGGATATGGGAGGTGAATCACGTACATTTTTAGTTTGAACTTCTGCTGCTAACTAACACTATCACCTTTCTCTCTGTTGAATTTGAATACTGGAACACAGAATCACAAACTCATGTGTTAAGCTGTAGCAACACTCGGAGTGGGTAGATTGAGGGAAAAGATGGGCTTTGCTGACAAAAAATATCTCCAAAACTGGAAAGTTAAAGTATGTTGTGCTTTCTTTAAGATACTACTATTACATGCAAGGTACCACTGCCTGAACAAGATGCTGGAGTAAAAAGAATGGAGATGAGAAGATCACTTTTTTACTGTAAGGGTGACAGAGCGCTGGAACAAACTGCCCAGAGAGGTTGTGGAGTCTCCTTCTCTGGAGACATTCAAAACCCGCCTGGACATGTTCCTGTGTGACCTAGTCTAGGTGATCCTGCTCTGGCAGGGGGGTTGGATTGGATGATCTTTTGAGGACCCTTCCAACTCCTAATATTCTGTGATTCTGCGATCACAGTGATGGTTCATACTTTGCTTTACAATGAAAGAATTAGGACACTTGTAGCTTGTGAAAAAGAAATGGCTTATTCTCGGCATAAGTACTTGCATGGTGGGAAGATAATGACAGGTTCTTGTACTTTGCAGGCAAAGTTTTATAAAATTGTAAAGCAAAATACCCTCTTAAATTTGATATAGAATGTGTATGTCAAGAGCAAAGGTGCAAAGGCTATTTAAACACAAAATGAGTAATGAAGATTCTTTCATTGGAAGGCTGTAAATACCTATGGGGATGTAGTTCTTAGTGACATGCATTAGTGCATTCAAAAATACTGGACTTGATAGAGGAGATTGGCCCAAGAAGTCTGAGGCCTAAGACACAAACTAGAGTTTCCCAGGCTTACAGTTCACGAGTCTTGAATACACTGTTGGTTTTGATAGAGCAAACTCATGTTTGTATTGCAGGAAAGCTATTTCTATGATTAGACACTATAACCAACACACATTTCATATGTGAACATGATTTACCAATGCATTCTTGTACATAGGAAATGAAGAGGGGAAAAGAAACTGAGTCTTTAACAGAGATACATGAAAAAGTAAGTTCAAGTAGTGATTTTAAATGCCTTTATTAGGCTTTGTTTTTTAAGGTACACCTCTTTACAATGGTTTTGATTGCATTCTAGGTCACTATTTTGTTAATCATAGGTTTGTTGTTTTTTACTGTTGTTGTTACTGTGGTTGTAAGACTTTGCAGCATAATACAATAAAGACTAATGAGCTGTTGTGAATAAGATATCAAGCCTACTTGATTTAATTAATATTTGGAAGACTGAATCTGATCCATGATCTGCTATGACCTGAATTTTCACTAGACAGGGCTCATTTTAAGGTAGTGTGAGGCTATACAACTTGTTTAAGCAAGATACTAGGTTTAACTTGAAAGAACGACCTCAATGCACTTTCAGAGACATCTTTCGCTCTTCAACTCTAGTCAATAGGTTTTACTTTTAAACTTTATATATAAATAATAATTATATGTGTTTATGTGCATTTAGAAGTTAAAATGTTTTTTCTATTGTAAAAAGTGTATTTGTGAAAAATGTTCCAATAGTCCAACAATAAATAGTACCCTGCAAATAGCATCAAAGATGCACCAAGGGTCATTTTCTTGGATGAACTTTTTCTGTGCTGCTCATTGATCTTATGTTGTCAAATGTCCTGGCAATTTGTGAAGCAGCGTACAGATGAGTTTCTTGTGGTTCTGGAAGGTGTCATGGATATTGGACCACAGCATTTATTCTAATTACAGCTGAACACATTGGTGCTTTGTGGTCAATGTGATTTAAAAAGGAGAAAATAGATATGCCAAGTCTTTGTACATATTCATAGGACTGAAATATTAAGAGAGAATTATTTATGAGAACGTGCTGTCTCACTGAGGCTATCAGAGGTCATTTGGTATTTTGTTTTTTTTGTTTGTTTTCGTTTTTAACTTTTTTTTTCTGAAATGCTGCCACAAAAAGAGATGTTCTTGTACATGGATAATGAAGCATTGCATCAAAGGTATTTCTTATGTGCAAGTAGTTAGAATAATTCCAAGAGTGGTGAATTATCTGAAACACTTGCTTTTCAAAATTCCACCCTTTCCCATATGCCCATGTAAATGTACTCAAGAAAAGTGTTGTCCCACTAGTCTGTATTACCAAAAGTCCTGCCCTGAATTTTCTTCTGGTTAGGTTTGAAGAGATTTATGCTATTGCACAGACTAGAGTGTAAGACATCTCCTTGATTGTAACCTTGCCATGGCAACCCTAAGTGTTACAGTGAAAAAGCTCTGTTTTCCTATGAAGTGATTTGGACTGAAAAGATATTTTCATGGGTTCAGATCTGCAGGCTGATGCATGCCTTGAAGCACAATCGAGGTTTTACCTGTTTCCCACCTCCTGACATCAAGGTTTGGGTGAAATAGGGATCCTTCTCACCCTGCCTAGGTTTTAAGTGCTGTTAGGCTGCTCTTTACATCTTACCTTGAATTCAGTGCTGACTACAGGTAGACCTTTGAAATCAGCAGACACACTGATAGAGGGATGTGCAACTCATCAGAATCTGGGGAGAGATGGGGAAAAGAATCAGGTCAATTGCTGGCATTTTTAGCAGAGGGACCTAAGGGGCTTTTGAGGCTGAATTCCTTTCTTGGTTCTGTAGCTGGCTTGGCTTGGTCACAGTTGGAAAATATAAGGATGGATCTCATATTAGGTCTTGTCTGTGGAGGAAATAGCTTTAAAAATAAGTCAAGGCAGGTCAGTCATTATTCTGCAATAACTTTCACATAGTTGCTTGTCTTACATTTTAGCTCACACTAGTTTTGGGCATAGATTAAATTAAATGGTATGAAGGTATGCTTACTGTGAAATGAGAACATCCATATGGTGAGCTAGTGCCAAGTTATTAGTTAGAGCCACTTCTTAGGATTAGACAAACTCTTACAGGTGTTTATACAATCCCTCTCCTGTGAATAATGGAGAATATGGGTCACTAGAGCTGTCAATCAGGCCCTTTCATTCTAATAATTTCTGGTGTTACTAAAAATGGGGTTTTATTATTATGGATTGAATGTGATGAGCTAAAAGCCATGATGAAACATATAGTCTAAATCTTCAAGCTGCTCAAACATCCATTTAGGAGGAAGAGTTCCTCTTATTGCAACATACTTGTGTTTCCCCATCATAAATATTGAAATATGTCAAAATAAAATTGTCATGTTGCTTCTAAACAGCCTTTCAAAAATGTTCTTGTAGCAGAGTGTGTAAGAAATTGGAGAGGGGAAATCCAATTTTATATTTCTTTTTTCATGGAAAAATAATGCCTAGGAAAATAAGAAAAAAGGATTTTTCATCTTCTCCTTCACTATTATTTTGGATTTCAGATTTTTTGGGGTTTTTTTTTCATCTTTTCCTTTAAAAAAGAAAGAAAAATGAATGGAGAGAAAGGGGTATCATACATATGAAAATTGTAAGCTTTGCACTTCGGCAAAATACGTTCAAAGAATATTTTCAGAGGAAATGCAATGATATAATTTTCTTTTGACTAGTCTCAACTTAGGTTGAAGTTTTGAATTTTTTTCTTCAGAAGCTGGAAGAATTAATCAAGATTACTTTGCCTAATACAGTATGTGACAGTCATACACTTCATCCTGGTGATTTTTCAGTACTACGTTCAACTTGCTAGGTGAGGCCTTGTGTATATGGAAAGTTTCTTAACTAATACGTGTTGGTCAAGTTTGAGATGTTTTGAATGTTGTGTGATTCTAGAAGTGTCAATTTTTATGTGGTATATCAAACCAAGTTTCTTTTTGCTTGTAGGATCCTTCTTTTGCTTGTAGGAGGGATCCTCCTTGTACAGATGTGAGTGCTTGCTTAATTGATTTCTGAGAGGATGAAATGGGATAAAAATAGAAGATACAGCAAATGTAATTGTGGAGAGTCAGAAATCTAAGCTGCAGGATCCGCCATGGTTGTTATCAGCTGGTAAGCATTTAAAACAAGAAAGGGAATGATTATCTATAGAGTCTGAACCATTAGAACTGAAGCATGTACGTGGATATGTGTAAAAAAATCATACTATTGTTTCTGCTTTTCCTGTTAATGTTGACATAATTTGCTCTGGTCACAGTTTTCTTGCTTTTATAATGAAGGTAGCATAGAATATTTTGTCTTCGGTACCATAATATTTGACAAACTAATTTCACAGTTGCTCTTTTTACCATAAAATATAATACCATTTAAGAGGATTTTTTTCCAGCTGTGATTTCTTAGCCTATGTGGTCTAGTAATAGCCTCAGGAAGTGCTCAAGAGTATACCTGGCAGATCAGTACAACTAGTCCTTTTACTTGTACTGATTGACAACCAAAATCAGTCCCTCACAAAAAGCTTTTCTTTGATTATGAAGTGAACTCCTCCATAGCCATACCATACATTGAGAAGGATTTGTTTTCATCATTTTATCTGTCGCTTTGAATGTCTATGAGTGTTTATAACTACATCAGTGTCTATCTCTCTACTCTCCAGAATAACCTGCTGCTGCAATTTACTTTTTGTATGTTGCAGAAGTCCCTCCCATTAGAATTACTGGCCTGTCCAGGAGCCAGATCTGAAATGCAAAATCCATCATGAAGCTTTGGTTCACAACAGGTGGGTTTTGGTAGCATGTGCCAACAGCTCCAGCTCAGCACATGAATCCCCTTCACACTGTTTAGTTTATGTGTATATTAAAGACACAGCCTATGTATAATTGCTGTCACAGCCCTTTCATTACTACTCTTTTGTTTTGCACCACCTGTCCTTTTGGTGTATTTAGTATTTCTGAAAGGTATTAGATCAGAATTGTGCAATCTTCCAGATGCGCCCAAACCATCCTGCCAATGTGTTTCAAAGTCCTTATTGCAGTGTTTTCTTCTTAAATGGCTTGTTTATAGGTAAGAGTTTTAGGAGTAAGATATATTCAGATCTGGATATTCTCAGCTGAGACTCCAGCCCAGGCTAAAGTGAATTCTAACAGAAATAGTTATGGATATCATATCCAACTGTTAAGAAGTGGTCTGAGAGAGTGATCTATCTTCATGTAAACCATTGACTCTACCTACAAATATCAATAACCCTTGATCATTATCAACAGTGTCTAACGATTGAGGCAAGTCTGAGTTTTGTACTGTGAAGTGATAAATAGTTCAGGAAACCAGCAAATCTTATGAGGCTGTCTGACAAAATATATTGATCCAACCTCAGAGGAAAGTGCACTGGCCAGAAAGCAACAGTCAATTTATCTGGGGAAAGAAGAAAAATTACCAGGATGAAGAGAATACACAAATGGTGAAAGAAGTTGTACTTCTAGAAAGACATATTTGATGCCAAGTATTTATTTAGAGTTTTCTTTACAATTTCGAAGCAACTATCAAATTATTCCTCAAATCCAAATTGGAAAGCTGTTTCATGGGCCAGTGCTGTTCAGAAGCCATGATAGGTAGTGGAAGAGCATTTGTGATGAGAACCTAGTGTTTTCCCCAGTTCCTAGTAGCAATCCAGACACCTGAGCTGTTACTTAAAACAGATAGTAATTAATAGTCGGTCTGCAGATGGAACTGTAGTGGTTTGATATCGTTAAATTCCATTAATTTGGAGTAGTAGGGAGCTGTCCCAAAGCACTTTCTTTAAGGTTGTTTTGTCATATTACATGTGACAAAGCCACTAGAGTAAATTCATGCCATAAAGACTTTACATTGTGTTTCTTTATACTCATGGAATATAGGAAACTTCTTTGTAAGTTTTTTCTATTGTCAAGATGTTGGTACTTCACTTACTGCAATGAAAAAGAGACAAGTTGATTGTAGGTCCAATTTATTAGGTATCAGACCTTTCACAGCTGACTTCATGGGGGAACTGTTAAACTTCTGAAGTGACATTTTGGAGAAACATTATTTGTGTTATTTGGCTATGCTATGCAAAAATAAGTTGTATTAGTTGAAGAAAGAAACTGCATATATTTAATGAGGAAGACAAATACAGGCTTGAGATGTGTGTTGGATAAAGGTACCGTTTCTTTGAAGTTCAAACTTTAAAATTCTGTCCTTTCATGCATTTCTCCATGTCACATTAAGAGATGGAAAAGCCCCTTGTTTTCATGGATCCTGTGTTGTGGTAACTGTTGTTAAAGTTGACTTTTGAGTAACAACTGTTGTACATCTGATTTTATGATGTTCATGTTCTCATAGCTGGCAAACAAAGTTTTAGACTAGACTTTAACAGCTAGGAAATTAACTCCAGCTCTATCTGAGGTTCCTACTGAGTGAATAAAGTCATCTATTCATTAAATTTCTCTTTCTTACACTGTAAGTAGAATTATAGGGGTTGACTGCAACGGTCACTGAAAGGATCTAAAAATAATATTTGTGGGAAGGAAATTTTAAGTTCATAATAATAAGTATTTGCTCTGGAAAGCTGATTCAATTCTGTTTGTCTGAAGAAAATGGAACATGTGACTTGTATATTAGTGCAATGAAGGTGGTTTTGAAAAACCAAATGCTACAACAAACTTAAAACAGAAATTTTGTGCTGAATGTCTCTGGAAGTGCCTAGTGTTTAGGCTAAACATCTTTCTTGTTTGTGCATGTGAGTTGTTCTTTTTTGCTTTGTTTGAATCAAAGCATAAGGCTGAAATAAGACATACTTTTGAAGAGGCTGATTTGAAAACTATGGAAATAGTTACGCATCCAGCTCTCACTGAAATCACTTCTACTCTGTAGCCACTTTTTTGATTCTGGGGAGTTATTTTCCCAGGATACTAGTGCCAGGTCATCAGAATGTGTTTGTAGAAGTAATGTAGTTATTCAGTAGATCATAAATTACTTTATAAATTATGACAACGTATATAGTAAGATCTACATTTTCAGTTTAAGTATTAGCTAATAAAGAAAGTGATTGCATTCCATCCTATTGTAATATATGTAATGTTATAGTTACTAGAAGCTTCTAGTTAGGAATGTGACTTTTCTGTACTAAGTTCTGTAATAAAATACAAATTAAGATTCCCACCAGAAGTGTTTTATATACTTAACCTCCAACTTGAAGTTCTGTATTTTGTTCAAATGTACTCCCTCTGCTATTGAAGTCTCTGTATCCTTTCACTAAGATCTGCTTTCAGAATTTAAAGATGTTTAACTGATACCTAAGCTTAATGCTTGTCTCTCACTGGCTTGCAAGAACACATAGTTCTGGAAAATACATTTTAAATTCAATCACTGCTTGCAGGACTCTGTTACAGCCTTCAATACTTCCTGTAACTTCAATGCGGTAATTGGATTTTGTTTTCCAGATGTATATGCAAATTAATTTTAAGTACTTAGAGGAAATAAAAGTTTGCAGAACTTGAATTTGCAAAGTTATCTAAACAACTGATATTATTGTTCTATAAGAACAATAGAAAGTTCTTTGAGAAAGACTCAGACCAACTGTTTAATTATGAAACAGTGGCATTTGTTCTGTTTGAGGACATTTCAGGGATGCCTTGGATAAGCTGTTTACAGAACCTCATTGCTTCAGAGACTGTACCAGCATAATAAAGGCTTTCTTTGGTCACATATTTACAAGAACATAACCTATACTGTTAAATATTAGAGATTTTCCAAGATTTATAATCCTGTACTGTAACTGGCAAATCTTCTAGAGTTCTTAAGCGCTCTGTACATGGAGATAAAATGTATATGTGCAAACAAAAACAAATACTGCAAATTGCATGAAGAGTACTTTATTATCAAATGCTATAAATAGGCACAGTAACATTTCATTGTGATTACAGGTAAAACTAGGCTGATAAGTGGTGTTTATATCAAGAACAAGGTAATAAATCACAGTTACTAGAGCAGTGCTTGGTCGCCATAGGTCCAAAGCGCAGAGGGATCATTCAAAAGGAACATACCTTCTGCTATACCTAAATGCCTTCAGAATAGGATTTTTTCTTACTATCTGGCAAAGAGGAATGTAAATGGATAATTGCATGATTTTACTTTTGCAATAGTTGAAAGTTTGAGAAGACCTAAGGTACAGAACACTACTACTACTCCACAGCGAATACCCCAGTGGTATGACCTGCTGTGTTACATGTATCCATCTATCTCTCCACGTACTATACATAGGCTTTATAAACTTGGCTGCAGCTATGTACTTATGCCTTAAAAACAGGGCAGATCTTTCCCTTGTGCATTTGTTCTGGCCATTAATACTTAGACAAAGCCATTCTTTTCACATCAGGACAATGCTGCTTTAGGCAGGCAGATACAATTTTCCTCCAATAAAAGTTGCTGTTTTGCCTAAAGGATCAGTGTAATCCTCTTTAAGTGTATGCTGGCTAACATGAGAGTTTGAGAATGGGAGACAGAAGGTCTAACAACATGTTTCACCAAGTTTCCCCCACTATGTACTGAGGAAATGAAGCATTTAACCTAGTTTGCTGTGTTGCAGTTAATATATACCTCTTAACTGCCTCATACTACTAGTGCATACCTCCAGCAAAGAGAAGATGACAGTTTACTACCAAAATCTATATTTTCAGAGAGATTCAGACCACTTTGTTGAGAGAAATGTAGTGCTTTCATTGCTTCATCCATCTGTTTTCCTGTTAGACTTGCATTCAGCAGGCTTTTTTCATTAGTTTTGACAAGCTTGCTGCTGTTGACATCACTGGCACTTCCAGTCCCATCTTAAGACACCATTAAAACTGGTCAGAGGAACAGCAATCAACTATGGTGGTATAACCAAATGCTGAGTGCAAATGCTCTTTCGCCCCCTTGTATGTCTTAACTATATACTTCTAAGGAGATTGCAACCCCAGTAGATGGGGTGAGATGAAAATGAAGAAGGATCAAACATAGTTCCCTCTTCAGCATACTGGAAGAATTATGTACAGTTCCAATCGAGGCAGACCTATTGCTATTAAAAATCAGTAGTCAAGTTCTGTGAAGAAAAGTCTAGCCCTTTGTAGTGCTCTAGAAGTCTAATTAGATATGGTGCCAACATATTACCTATGTTTGCAGTTTCTCATGCATCAGAGGAGACTGATCTCACTCCTGCTGAACTGACAGGAGATTTTCCGTGAATTTCTATGGCCATTAAATGAGAAATGGCTTTTAACAGGTACTTTGATACTTAAAATATTGATGAATCTGAAGGGTGTGTGGAGACTTGGCATGCCAGAAGAGAAAAAAAATTATTGTAACAGAAAAATCTGCATCCTGAACAGTCTTGAAACAATTGGTAAGTAGTGAGCAGTAATGGAAATTTGAAAAAGCTCTGATCGTCAAAAATGAAACTTGAGATGTTTTACAATGCATCAATAATGAAGAACTGGTTTATAGACTACAAAATTTTAAGACTTATAAAAAGTGGAATTCTTGGCACAATGAAGCATTATAAAGTAGATTATTCTTTCAATCTGCTCCCTCTGGGACTGATTCTGCAACAAGATCAGTGGCACAGATATCTTTATAACTTGATAGCACCTCTCAAAGTTAAGTATACTCCGTAAAAACTCAGGGGTCTGAATGAATGGGTTTAGTTGCAAGGCTGGGACCTATTTATGTAAAACTGAGGTCTCACCAGATGTAGCAAGCATCAGTGAGTTAACCCTGACACACACACAGCAAAACATATAACTGAACTCTGAGCGGACCATTTACTAGCAGGCTTAAAGGTCAGTAGTACCTACCACTAATTCACTATTCCCTTCTTTTTAAAATTCTTTTAACTAGGTGTTCCCATATTGGCTCCTATACAACATGTATAGAATAGTATTGTCAGAGACAGTTCTCTCATGTAGTTTTGGTGATTGTAACATTATACATATGATTATTCTGTAACACACTGAGCACCTTTACTAGAGAATAAGGTATTTCTCATACTTCTTCCAACTTGTATATATTGCAACACCTCTAAGAGCAATGCAGGAGGCAATACTCAAATACTATTTTAAACTACTTTTTAAAGCTTTTTTGTTTGTTCTTTATTCAAGAACATTTTCTCCCTGCAACTTGGTAACAGAAAATGTGGAATGGAGAATGATTACAGAAATATTCTTAGCAACTGGTGTCAGTTCAGTCAGTAGAGTTGATATATAATACCTGATACTGCAGTGAAAGAACACCTATAGCGGAAAATGAACCTTTTTTAACCTAACTGTTCTTACTTCCATACACCCAGTTTCAAAAACTTTACGTCTTATCCTAATAAGCTTGAACTGAATCCTATTGAGTTACTGATGTTTTACTGAAAATGGTTTCCAGGCTTTCTTTCTCAATGTTTCCAATGCAGTTATTTTTTGTGTCAGATAAGGATGCATTGAGTGACCATCTGACTATAAAACATAGTTGATACGGCTAAGTCAAAAGAGATGTGAGACTGACAGATATAGACTAACACTGATAACTTCCTCAAATACTGTATTTGTTTTACTGTCTTTGCTAACTTCTTTGTTTGAACATTGGAAAAGATTGAGCACCTGTGAGAAAACAAGCTTCTTTCTGTAATCTATGCTACTAATAGCCACTGTTTGCAAATATTTGCATTCCAGTTTTCTAACATTGGAATATATTTCTGTTCTCCAGTTCACACCTTTCCCTTGATCCTGGGGCTAGCACTTACTGTAAGTGAAGCTAAGATTCTTGCACTAATTTCAGCAGCTGCAGCTTTGACAGTTATCGGATCTTGTGAGATTCCACAACAACAGGCAGGAATGGTTATCAGCAGTTGTTCCGTTCTTTCCTTAGGAATAGTTTGTGAGAACTTTGAGCTATGAAGTTGTGCAATCTTTGATAGTCAGTGTGGATTAAAATCAACATATTCTAGTTAGATCAGGAGATCTTCTGTGGCCCCATGGATGACCACATCTTCAGGGCCAGAACGGAACAAGTGAAGTCACCTGAATCTTTCACTCTGATGAAAATGAGTACAAGGCCTTCATACTTTCCTAGAAGCAAAGAAGGCTCGATGGCTGATTGCCAAGTGTACCATGCCAAGAGTTGCTGGGATCTCCAACACATTCCAGTGGGAATATTAACAGGTCTGAATATTGCTGGGTAAAGTCATCCAAACTTTCAAGAGTGCTGTGAATTTCTACTGTTTAATGTATGTACGGTTTGTGGTCCCTAGCTACCCGGAAACTCTCAAAACTCTGCAAATATCTTAAGAAACTCTCACACCCAGACAGCTCTCCAAACATTCCTTCAACTCCCTTTGAGCATATGTGGTCTCCAAATCCTAAAACCATCTGGAAGTATAAGCTATAGGCTTCCAATCATCACCTTGTAATAGGATTAGCACCCCATCAAACCCACAGATGCTGGGCATCTGCTGAAATAGCTGTGATACATTGAAATAGAAAATATCATTAAAGGGGTGTGTGGAGACTGATCCAAAGCTCACCAAAGTCAGTGAATTCTGCCATTCCACAAGTCTCCATGGGTTTTGGGTTAACCCATCAATAACGACTTTGGGTCTTCTGTAACTCTGAAGGAGCCCATAAAGACCAACTGAGTGGTATTTTGTACCTTTAAGCTGTGTGAAAAGATTGAAACAATATGAAGTGGCTACCAAAAGTCCACTCCTGCACAAGGTGAAGACACTCTATGAAGAACCTGCGGAAGACTCTCTTAATTCATGGCCTTCGGAGGAGCGTGTCTGGTGTAGACAATGCCATTTAATACTTGACTAACTCCTAGCAGCACTGTAGCCCACAAAAAGGCAGAGTCCAAAAAAGTTCTAACTTAGGTTTCAGGTTTTCTAAATTATGTTGCAGATAGAAGACTAACAGCCTAGAATTGGGATGTTTGAAAGCTTCCTTTGCTCTCTGTCCTGCTGCACTCTGAGTGCTGTGCTCCACTTCTCAGAAGGGCAATAAGGAAAAATGCCTCTAAACTGCGTGACACCTACTAAGCTTGAGTTTGTGCTGTAATTTTATCAGAGTGGCAAGAGACTTCAGTTCTAACTTGAAAAATATAAGTTACCATTGAAGACATACCCTTTACTATTTTGGAGGCTCTACCCAAGCCCGTATCCATCTTAAATCTCTATAATATTTTTAGCAGTTACTTGTAGCTTGTCTGTCCCAGTTTGATAGATTTATTAGTTTTCATTGCTTGTTTGCCTTTATTTTGTGTTCCTTCTCGGACATCCCATTAAAAAGTGTGACTTATGTTGAACAATCAGTCTTTCCAGGAAATTATAAGCTGTTTGGAAAATGTCTATAACAGTGCCACTTTTGACCAGGAGATGATAATGGCTCTGTCTTCCAAATGGCATAAAAAGTTATCAGACACTTGCCCACTGAAAGGTTGGCATGAATTCAGGTACTTTTCTGGATCTGGAATATACTGAAGAAATATAAATCCATCACAGTAGGATGTTGTGGACTTGTTTGGGGTTTTTTTTGAGCAATACAGAGTTTCTGCTGGAAAGTGAGATGTGAGTCAGGATCTAAACTTCTGCAAGAAACAGCAGGCATTTGTTTTCTTGCTCAAATTCATGTTTTCATTTTATGCATCAGGGGAAGGAATCTAATGATGCTTGTTTCCAGATCTGAACATCATATGAGGACATTTGAATCTGTCTTTCATGTGGACCCATCTAGCCTTTAAAGTAAGGTCAAGGGAACAGTAAAGGACTGGAACTGAAAGTCATATTAGAAATTCTTCAAAAAAGCAAGGCATGTGCTAGCTGACAGTAAAGGAATTTTAACAGGCAAGCACCAGCTGTTACACTAATAGAAGAAAGATGGAACACATTTGACCTGGCAATTGTTTGGGGACTTTATTGTAGTAGAACAAAAGAAGAGCTTGAAAGCACGTGAAAATTCTTATGACTGGGGAGGGGGCAGGGGCTGGAGAAAAGGGGAAAAGAAAAGGAAATTACATGTGCCTTAAATTCTCATTTACAAACTGGCCTGGTCTCAAATGAAAATTAAGATGCAAATTGTTTCATCTTTTCTCATAAGTTGCAATACTTATGAAAACAGACTTGACTCACTGTATTCATATTGGGCTTAATTTGCTCATTGAATTGTGTTTTCCTGGAAGAGTTGGAGTGGGTAAATACTGCCTGAGCTGTCACCATCCCTTGAGATTTTGTGCCAAGATGGGTACCTTTAAACTGTAGCCGTAGGTTGACCACAGGATGTATTTTATCATTGCTTCCCCCCTGCACCTCATCTACCCCTAACAGTTTTTTGGCTGACACTCCTCCTTTGGAATCAAACTGGGTTGCTGTGATCCCACAGTAGAGGTAGGTGATGGAGATGCCAGAGAAGCATGTACCTGTGTCCCTAGAGAGGCTTTCTGTCTTCTGAGTTGTTGTGACAAGTATCACTAAACTGAGCAGTGGTAGAATTTAAGATTGGGACTCTCCCTGAATGACAGAGAAATCTCTTACAAAACTTGGATCAAATTTCTGGCTTAAGTTTGCAATTATTTGAATCTAAGATTTTGGTCTGCGTTTCTCTGTAATAGTAATGAAGAAAAGTTATTTGAACAAAATGAGAAAGAACTCAGTGTTCATTCTCAAAATGAACTGAAGCAGAATCTTTTTTTTGTTGTTTGAAGTTGCTTTAACTTTACATTATTTGAGAAAAAAATTAATACTTTTAATCATTTTTTTTTCCAGATTTGGCAATCAAAATTGGCTACCCTTGCAGAGAGTTTGCTGCACTCTTCTTGTCAGCCAGGAACTGCACAGTCTTGTAATTAGTAAATAAATTGTTGCTTTGCTCACTTCTTATTTAGACAGGTCATTTGTTATTGTTATTACTGGTAATTAATTTAATAATTTGGCAACTTGAACAAATATAAAGCTATATATCCAAAATGAAAAAATAAAAAGTACAAATACTAGAATAAGAAAACCATAATGAAAGATTAATTTGAGATTAAGAAGTTGATAAATACTTAGAAACAGTGCTTACAAACTAGTATTTGTTGTTAGAAAATATTTTAGTGAAGTATCTCCACTGATCTCTGATAGCCATAATTTTTGCACTTATTCAAATGTAACAGTGTTATGCGTAGAATATTGAATTGATGGCTCATTAATTCAGCCACTCAGTTTCAACTGATTTTGAATCATGCCCTAAACACCCGTAGACATTTCCTAAAATTTGTTTGTACATCTTATTTGGCAAAATTAATCTTTTCAAGGGTGGCTGGTACTGAGTTAAGACAAATACTTTTAGAAACATGAGAAGATATGAAACAGCTGCTTTCTTTTTCTGGAACTTAAACAAAATTGCAACTCTTATGCTGGGTAAGATGGTAATTATTTCTGTACAATAAGAAATGTGGAAAAATAAATGCAGGATAAATGAATTTGGGAGATAAAAAAAGAATGCCATTAATATAATTTAGGAATAGCGCTTTTTTTTTCAGAAAGAAGGGGTGGTTTTTTAAACATATTAGGAATAGAAATAATTTATTATTTCAATTATATATTTATGAGACAGACCAAATACGTCTGGTAAACTGTAAAATTCTGTCTAATATGCAGTGATCACTGCAGTTATGTGAACCTTTGCATTATCTATTTCTGTGGCGCAGCTCTTTTGTAATTCTTGACATTTTTCTGACAGTAACACATTATAAGGAACATGCAGGCTACTAATTGTATCATACAGCTATACAAACAAACTAAAATGTCATAGTAGTTCAGAGAAACTACAGTTTATATTTTTAATATGGTGTTTGTAGTTGTAATGATCATGGTACTTCTTTCATTCCATGAGTGCCTGATTCAAAGCCCAAAGAAGCTGTTGGATGAAGTAGTGGTGGTCTTTGATGTCATAAAAAATTGCAAGTATTACAGGCTAAGTGGTCGTGTTAGATTCAGTCAAGTCAGCGTATTTCTAATGTCACAATAGGTTATACTAGGTGATAAAGTTTGACCTCTTTGAATGCCAGAGATTAACTTGAAATTGTCATATTCAGGTACTTCTCTTCATTAAATGGTGTAAAAAGCTTAAAAAGAAAGATACTAATAAGCAGGGAATTGGGTTCCCATCAGCAAGCCAAAATACGTAATTTGTGATTTCAGTGTCAAGTGGAGGGAAAAGACAGCATCAGCAAAGAACTGAACTGGAGGAAGAGCATACCATGGGCCCTCATTTAGTACTCAAAAAATGTTTTCACTCAGTCATCACTGGATATGTAGCTGGGTGATGGAGGCCAATGAAGTAACCTGAAGCTGTTTCTGACCTTTGTCTTCAACCTAGTTGTGTCCTAGCAGTTACCTAGAGATAACATGTCAGGGCTCAGCTGTTCTGCTCTGTGAGGAGCAGCAAATTTGCTGCTGAGGAAAGTTCAAACCAAGCAGGTTCCCACCTCTCCACACATCATTTAGGGATTCTCCAGGGTTAGAGAGATTCCATTAACCTCCCAGACTCAGTCCGGGAGCAGATGGCAACAATACCTGGGACAGCAGAAAGAAGTGTTTCTTGGCAAATGTAAACCCATGTGCTTGTGATGAGTAGTAGGCAGCTTCTATCGCAAGAGTCATCCGTCATATGAAAGTTAGTTGGTTCCATTTCCTGCAACTATTTCAATCTAGCACTCGTCCTCTGAATGATAATTTTGAGCTATTCAGTTAGACTGTTACCTCTTTTGCCTGTCTTTTTTTTCCCCCTCAGTCTCATCCTATTTGAAGACTTGTATTTTTGCCTTCTCTGTGTACTCCCTATCTCTTGCCCTTAAGTTGCTTCCCCATTTGTTTATGTCCACGGGGACAGTGGGAGAGAGGAATATGCCACAGATACTTTAGGAATAATAGTGTGTTCCTGGATTAAAATAATCAAAGACCTACACATCAGCCTTTTCCACAACTCTGTCTGGCAGTAATGGCTATCAGCTGCTTTGAAAGGAGTTGCAGTGAGACAAATGAAATAGCAGCCCCACTGCAAACAGCTACCCAGCCTCAAGTGACTTCTTGTCAGCCAGTGATAATCTGCCTTAGAGTGACTCTTTTTTCTTTTCTGTAGCCAGTTTTCAGTTGAAGGAGACGTAACTTCTTTCTCTTATCCCCACTGTTCAAAACATTTGTTGCAGCTGAAACATAAATCCTCTGTGAAGTTTGTGAAATGTTTTCTGAGTATCTCAGGAAATGCTCTCTATGCTATCCCCCCCATACGTGTACCCTGGCCGACATCCCCTGTGAGAACTCCAGCCAGTTAGCAAGACGTGAACTCCTTTTCCTGAAGCCTGGTTGGCCATCATTAATCAAGCTGTTCAAATAGCTTGTTTTCTTTTAAAATCAACTTCAGCTAATGTGTGTGTAATTTCCTGCTGCGTCTCCAGGCTCTCTCAAAAAGAGTGGCATAATGTGCGACCTTTTCTGGTTGCCTAGGCTGCTGAGGGATATCAAATGTTATAGAAGTAGTCTCTAAGGGAGCAGCACCCTTTTTTTCTCAGCCCTACGTGAGTGGCATGCCGCAAGATACTGATGCTTTTCCAAGAAGGGAAATAAAGTCACTTGATTGCTGTGGGAATTCATAGTACCCTGCTCGTCCATGCACCAGCACTTCAGGATTAAAAAACACTCTCTGTATGGTGCTGTGGGTCACTACCTACCTCTGATGGCTGCATGGTGAATTAGTGCTCACTTCTCTGAAGTGACTAATGGAGTTAGGATAGTTGATGGCAGAATCTGTTTTCTGTTGCTTTTAGAGCTGCATTAATTAATACCCCAGCTGAGGCATATGACAAGAATGAGTTAAATAATGAAGAAAAATTAATCTGCACCTTTTATGAATCTTTGAAATTAATCTTGGCAGGGAAGGGAACCAAGAGTTGCAACAGTTTCTCTTTTAAACCTGGAGACAGAAGTAGACAGTGTAGGGAGGGCTTTTACCCATGAGATTTCTGACCTTAATGATGTATCCCAGAGCTTTATGTGGTGGGTCATCCTGCTAGAGGTAATCCGTTTCAATGTCGAATATTCACTGAATGAGTCAATGGCAGATCTTACTCGCATTAGGAAGCCAAGTATCCTCCTTTTATGATATTTTCTCTTTCCTTGATGAACAATTATTTAAGCAAAACAAAACAACCTTCCTTGGACATGCAAAAGCGTTGATACAGTAGTATCCTATGGTTAGAAGAGAATGTGAGGAGATAACATTCACACCTGATTAGGAAAACATAGAAAGGAACTTGAGTCTTCAGTATCCTGGACATGTCCTATAGTTCCTGTATTCATGTGTGAAAGGGAAGCAATCACAAGAACTTCAAATGTAGCACTTTATTTGCTTTGTTTTTCTTGGTCCTAAAAGAAATGTTTCTTATTCAACTGTAGGGAATGTTTCATTTGACACAAAACAGATTTCTCTCTCTCTCTCCCTTTCCCGCCCCACCACATCTATCTCTCTCTCTCTCTCTCCCTCTCCCCCTCTCCGTCTCCCTCTCTCTCAGATATTTTAAGTGTTTTCTACAGTTTTATCGTGAGAAGTTTTTCCGGGGAAGCATTTTTAATTCAAATGCTGAATGAAAAAGATTTGTGCAGCCCCACTTAATATAGTCAAGGTATTACTTTTGGTGAAATTGGCAATTTAATAGCTTTTTTTAGTCAGTGAACTGTTTGTGTAGCCTTTGGATGGTCTCTCTCGCTCTACATTCTACCATGCAGTGTGATGTGTTGTAATGCATTTTATTTTGTTCATTATAGGTTCCCTTCCACTTACCATCTTCACAGTCTCTGCACTGCAAGTTAGCACTAGTCCTAACATAGTGCACTACTGTTGTCCCGATGTTGAGCAAATCAATCTATTAAATGAGCTGCAAAAAAAAATAATAAAAAATTAAGAAGTAGGTTTGGTTTACAAGAGTTCCTATTATTTTCTTTCTTACCTTTTTTTTTTCTTAAATTCCATGTCTTTGGTGATTAAAAAAAATCAAAAGTGTCAAAGTTATGATAATATTAGACAAGTAGGATGGGTCCTTTTCAAAACCCTCTTGTTTTTTTGCAAGATGAAGTTTGGTGTTTCCCATCAATAGAGATGCAGCATAAGAGGAGCTTCTTTTTCTGTAGGCTAAGAATTACCTATGATTAACAGTAAAGGAGGCAAAATTAGGTATCAAGTAATTTTTAAGATGGTAAAATGCCTGTCAATCTTAAGCTTTTAGTTTATAACAGTATTCACTCTACATATGATATTCCCTTTTTTTAGAAGGGTCTTTTCAAAATATAAAACTGTTCTTTTATGGAGTTTTAAAAACTCAGTTTCTTTTAAACATGTCACATTCTTCAAAAGTCCCTCTTTCTGTAGACTGTAGAATGTTTATCAGTCTTCTGCATCTTGTCCTGTTGTTTGGCAGGCAGCTTTCAAAGAAAAGTAGATCGTATCGACCAATTAGATCTTCCAGAGCAATTACATTCATTTTATGTAACTGAATAAGTGCCAGAACTTTTATGGAGCATTGCAAGGGACACTGCTGCCATGATAAATGCCTGTATGGGTGAGGCCTTTTATGGCGAGAGAATGCATGGTCAGCTTATGGAAAGGGGCTTTGAGTCAGATCAGCTCAAGCATTTGGTGAGGTAGTGGATTTTCAGAGCTCCCCAATTCCTGGGGAAGGCTGCAAGTGTGAGTGGGAGCTCCCTTCTGAAGCTGCTGCTTGTCCTGCCTTCCCAGGTGGCAAAAGCCTCTGCCAGCCTGACCCTCCAGAGACCTCCCTTTGGCTTGTTACCCCTTCCCATGGCAGCAATGGCCTTGCCCAGGCTGGGCCTCAGTGAAAGTCAATTCTGTCTGAGCTGATAAGAAGCTTGGAGTTCACTCTGCCTGCAAAGATGACTTTCACGGAGCCACTAAGAGTGGAACAACTAGAGGAGTGGCCCTTCCTGGGCTGAGTGCCGAGCTTTTGTCAGCATTGGCTGCAATGGGATGGGTTAGGTGACACCAGTGGGGACTGGAGCTGGTTTCGAAGCAGGCTTCATGGGCATCCCAGCCTCCAGTTCAGACTTTCACATGAAGAGGTAAAGGAGAGGCCAGTAGAGACATTAAAGGAGGAACTGAGAGAGGAGAGTGTAAAGTGGTAAATTCCAGCCTGCGCGTGTAGGAGTGTGACACTTCTGCTTCCTTGCTGAGTGTCGTGTAGCTTCCCTGGCACCACTGGTGCCAGTCACCATGGCCACTTTGCTCTTAGGGATCTTTTTCTTTATGCTTAAATGCTTCTAGACTCTGAAAATATGCAGGCTGCTCTATACGGAAACTATACTATTGTTTGTGTCAAGAGGCTTTGTTTACTAAACCAAGTAGTGGTTAAATGTAATTTGTCATAATTATTCACCAGCTGGTCATTTAAAAAGCAAAAAGCATGGTACTATGTGTTTGGTGCCTGAAGCTGTTCAGTTTAAACCTTTATTAATAATGTTCTCATGGCTTTTTCTTTTAATTCCCATAATGGCCGGATACTGTGCTGTACATCAAAGGAATTTTGGCTTTAAAAGCAATGGTGAGTGCTGCGCACTGCATTCACTCCCCTTTGATCACCATCCGCAGCATAAATAAATCTCATTAATCAATATTTTCTCTATTGCCTCCTTGCCTTTCTGTCAGTGCCAGAGATCTGTTTCCGATTTGCTATGCTTTGTTTTAAATGAGGGGAAGATTTCTATGGCTATCTTCTATCTAAAAGGTAAATTTCTCATTACTTTAGGATTGAAACTGTATCTGTTGTAACTAGGGCTTGATCTAAGCCTCCTCAGCTTGAATGTCAAACCGGGAATATTGAAGCAATTAGAACAGACATAAGTCTGTGAGCAATCCATTGGCCAGGATTCATTCACATAAAATATTTGGTGTATGCTTGCCAACTGGAGACAAATTAATAAAAGTCACAGTCTGTTCACAGACAATTCTTGCGAAAAGTGATAAATTTGCTGAACAAATTGTGACTTGCTCATCCACTTCCAGTTGTGACTAGAAATCATTATGAGTAACTGGTATACTTACCATACAAGCCTCTCAGAGGGTCACAGTCCTCTTTTATTTCTTCCTGAACTGCTTCATAGTTTTGGTGTGTGACTCCACACACTTGCTGCTATGGTGTGAATGAATAACCTGAGAAGCAGATTCAGTGTATGTAGCTTGCAAGTACATGTAAGGAGGAACGTGAGACCTTTGGATGAAAGCCTCTGTTGAAAACTCCAGTCATTAGCAGTCTCCATCTCCACATTATCCAAATCCCAACTTTCATCAAGCCAAGAAGGTGTGCTGTATATGTCCCTAGTATATGGGATCACTGGGTACCTTGGGAACTGAGCGTGGCAGTGGTGGTAAGGAGTCACATCTTCAGAACTAATTTTGGGGACTGAGAGTACACAGTGACTAAAATACAATGATTTTAAGCTAAGTTAAATTGCTTCTAGCCTCAGAGGTTCCCTATTCCTAAACTTTACTGTTTTAGCTATGCTGTACTGACCATTACTTCACTATTTTAAGTGTGTTATCTGTTTTAAGACTTCAGTGTAAAACATGAAACGCAGCTTCACCTCTCTGCATTACGTACACTTGTGGAATTTTAATTTTTTTTTTCCTGTTTCCCCCGTGTGTGTTTTCTATTTGTCTTCAGTTTCTTGGTGCCAGACGTACTGGTGCATCTGCTGCCACCAATGAATGGCTGTGCCGGGAAAATCCAACTCCTGAGGGGTGGAAAGGGAGAGAATGGATGATTATTTTTCCATTCTATTGAACAAAGCTGGCTTCTGTTGCCATTTTTAACACTCCAGTATTACTGGAATTAATTTGATGCATCTGTTCCTGAATTGCCTCCCATAGTTCTAGTCCTTACTAGACTTTCAAGCCAGTGTTGATTTAGGCCTGTTTGTTCCAATCCATATTGCATTCCCATAAACCCTTTGCTATTTTAAAGCAGTTTAATTGCTTTTTAAATCCTTCAACATTAAAGTTACAATAAATTTCAAACTTTATGATGTTATTAAGCATACATTTCTAGATTCTCTCTAGTGCTGCATAAAGCCTGACACATATCACCTTGTCCAAGTAAGCTGTGAATATTCAGGTTGCAGAGCCTGGTCAGGGACAATAATGAGAAATCCTGTGTGGAGCAAAAAAAAGGAATTCACCAGATCCAAGTTTAACTTGACCCTATTACTGTTGACTTTATTAGCATAAATGTTGAGAGGATAAATGCCTGTTGGTCATAGATAACATTTTCTCACAATTAACCTTGTCAGGTAGCATGCCATTGACAGTTGTTTCCCCTTGAATTTAATGTTTTTGTGCTTAGAGCTATGGGGAGATAAAGGTTCATCTATATCTATTTGAACTGATCTTGTTGAACACATATAATTTCATTTGAATAGTGTCACTGTAACTCTTCTTCTGTGAGTTTCCAGAGTTGCATCTCCTCTTGGTTCTTATGAATGGATGAATTCAGAAGCAGAAGGAGCAAGGTAGGAGAGAAGTGTCTCGTAGAGAGGGATTAAAGCGACAGTGCAGAAACTGCTGTTAAAGGCAAAGGTGTCTTATTAAAAATCAGTCTTTAAACATGCTGCTGGGGAGATCAGTATTTTCTGACTTCTTCAGGTTAAATAAATTTAACTGTCCAGTCAGTATTTCTCTCTTCCCCTTCCCTTTCCCCTGCCACAGGAGACAGAGCTGAAAACACAGCAGGAGACCTAAAAACTTCCCCTAATCTTGGTCCAGTCTGGGATATAAATTTAGAATAGCATTACATTACACTTCCTATGGCCCTGAGAGACTGATGCGATCACCAAGAACAGCTGAAATAGAGCAATGCTCTGGCCATGTTCCTTCAACCCCTTTCATACTGGGAACCGAAGAAAGAGAGGTACGAAGTTATTGCAAAGGTCCTGCACTGCCTGGGGAAGCCAGCTGTGCTGGTGGTGCCCTCACTCACTCCTACATGTACTGACACAGATGATTTATACCACCAGAAAGAGGGAGCGTGCACATGACATGCTGAGTAGCTGCTTTTAAATAGGCTGCCTGTATCAGAAGTGAGAACAGTGAGGAGTCCAAAGGCAAAAGATTTATTTTAGTCTGGAAAGAGGTAAAAGAATGTAGGTTTGATATGTACCTTTTCCTAGCATTTCTGATAAATGCAGCCGGAGTTTCACACTCCCGAGAGTTAGGCTAAAATCCATTAGAGATTTTTTTTTCTAAAAATGGAGGTAAAAATAACCACTTTACCCCGTCAAAAGCATTTTGAATATCAAGTGATCAGGCTTCTTAGTGAAAGACAGCATGTGGCTTATTTAAAAAGCAAACTGTGAAGAAAATATTTTTCATAGAATCATAGAATGATTTGGTTTGAAGGGACCTCAAAGATAATCTAATTCCAACCCCTCTGTCATAGGCAGGGTCACCTCCATCCCACTAGACCAGGTTGCTCAAAGCCCCATCCAACCTAGCATTTAGCACTTCAGAAAGTTTGAAATAAAGTAAAAAACATAACTGTATTAAGGTATCTTATTTTGCTTATATTTTATTTTTATTGCTTTTCCTTTGTATGCATGAAAAAACAATAGTTTCAGATGGGCCACTTATGAACAATTTTAATGAAAGCACCCAAAAATGCATCAAGTCACTTCATTTAACTCCTTGGCCATAAAACATTCCCTGAGGGCCAACCACTGGAGCAAGGGTGGAAGAAGAGGTGGTAGGGTTCCACCTAAACATTTCTGCTCTCTGTCCCACCCTTTTAAACACTAAACTAGGCTGGACCTTTTCAACATTTCACTGATTTTGACCCAAAAGAGATTCCTATCGATAAATGCAATGACTTAATTTTGTTCTTGTCAAAGAGGAATGCTGGTGTTAAAACTTCTGGTTTTGTTTGGGCAAAGAAATGGTGATCTACCTGTTTTTTATTCTGTTTCTGACTAGTCCCATCAATGAATGAATTTTTCTTCAAGCATCATTTATACTTTCTATTAGAAAAGGAACATTCAGAGAGAAGTACTTCTTGATACTTTGCTTCAGAGCACAATCCAAGGCATATTTGATTTGAAAATTAGACTTCTTAGGGAGAAAAACACGTAGTCAGGGTGATGTTCACCTATGCTTTTTGTGCATATAACTTAGGCAAAATTCAGTGGAAACACTGTTCATGTTTTCTTTACAGTTTCTGCAATTTGTCGAAATGATCTGGTGTGAAATTAAGTCTCTTTCCTTCTGTGTCTCTGTCTTTGCCTTTGCCAGTTCTTCTTGCTGTTTCTATCCCGGCCAAAAACTGTATTACAACAAAAACATGGCAGTTGTCTTGCAGATGGAGGAAACAAAATAACTTAACTCAGTTCTGCATTTTTAGAAGAACCTCTTCTTGGCCTTATGAAGGAGATCATAAATAATCTTTGGCTCCTGTGTCAGCAAATCATTTTACCTGGGAACATCAGCTACATACCTCATTTCCCATTTTCTATGGTTGTTACTAGTAGAAGACAGAAACAAAACAGTAAACCCACTGGGACTATAAAAATGCTTGAGAGTACCAGGAAGTGCGGGGAAGCTACAGAGGTAAATGCCCTCTCTAATTGTGGTTTAGAGCTGCAGCATTACTGAAGGGCACTTGTTATGGAGGAGCACCAGCCAGTCCAGGCATAACGTAGTCCTGGGTGAGGGACGTGGCGCCATGCACTATCTCCCAACCAGGACTATCTGCCTTTCGTACTGGCCCACAAAGCCTTGGAGTCTTGGCTCTGCTTGACTGTTGTTATTTCTGGTTTACCTCTGTTTAAACTAAACCACAGGGATGTTAAGTTCATCCAGGCTGAGTGGTTCATTTACTTTACATTTGCATAAGTCATATACAGAAAGTCCCTGATTCTAGGCTGACTCAGTAAATACGGCACTGCTTTATCTCTCGCAGCTGCTGATTGAGTGCTATGGTACCTACTCTGACTTTTGGATGATTAAGTGCGTTTGGGTATTCACAAAATTAAAACATCTTAACTGTGTGCAAACTTACCTTGTCCCTTTATGCTCCTTCCATAATCATAGGAGAGAAATAAGTTGTCCACGCTTTGCATGACTGTTTGAAGAAACAAACCATCAAATGCTATTAAATCAGAGTAGGCTTCTGGTTCATGCATCCATATTTAGAAACTTAACGTAGAAGGTGTGAACAATTAGGAAGAAATTGATCTGTGCTACTAAAATGCATGCCTATTTAGCTAAATGTATTTTGCTAAGTTTGAAACTGGTAGTAGATGGGTGCCCAAAAAAAGGGATTATATAAGAATCACTTACAGTAGAAGCAAGTAGAATTTTTTTTTTCAAGCGGAAAAAATAATGCGACTTCTTGCAAGCTGAATTGTTTATTTAGTGGTGTTTTTTTCCAGCCTGCTGAAATAAGATAATTCTCTTCAGAATTCCACCCACTAAAATATGTGGATTTCTGTAGTTATCTGGTCCTGTATCTTATATTTTTTGTGAGCTGGAAAGAAAGCAGAGCTTATCTGTTAGAAAGCTTGTACTGAAGTTTCAGTGTCTTCTGCTGAGTTAGATTCACTATTTGGCTATGGAAATGTTTCCCAACCTATCAACTTTGTACACTGACAAACTTATTTGGAAAAGTACTGATTTTTTATACACATAGTAGATTCTGAAGTGCTTTTTATATAGTTCAGTTCAAGTGGTTAAAGAGAGAAAGCATGAGAAATGTAAACATTGTTGACATGAGCTGTTTTCCGTTAATTAACTTAAACATATCAAACAGAATGTTGTTGCCAGCACTTTGCATGCTGTTCCGTTTCCCTAGAAGCTTGTTTGCCAAATACAATACAGGTTAGATGGTGGGAAAAATAATTGGGTGAATCAAGTCTTGATCTAAACTTCTACTGCTATGTACGTGTCTGGCACTGGCACATCTGTGAACACATTTACAGGAGCAACTAGTTTTACTATGTAAACACCATGAGCTAGACTGCTGAATTACCTCACTGAAGCTTCTACTAGGTGTATCTGGAGGTTTTGGGTAATAACACTGAACGAGATCTCTACACTGCTTTTTATGCCTTCTTGGATAACTGGTAATCAAAGACTGTGCTGTGGGTGGGGTACTTGCAGTCTTTCTTCTTGGCATCTAGCCCTGGTATTCTTTTGTCTCATTTCTGCATAACGGTTATCACACTGGCTCAGCAGAGAGAAGGAGCAAGAACATATTTTAAAAGTGCAAAGGAAAAGTAGAATTAAGATAAACATTTACATAACCGGGGAAAATTACCCAGGAAGGACTGGAAATCTGATGACATTCTGTTTACCTAACGCAGTATTAAAACAGTTTGTGAGAGATACAAAACAGAACACTTTGTATAAATCACTGTGAATGTAATGACCTGTGAAGCGAGACAGTAAACACTAAAATTATCAAGCTGCCTCAGCATAATAGAACTTTCTCAAGACGATATTTTGCACAATACCTTTACTAAAGCTCTCTTGAGAAGGGAAACGAACAAGATGGTACATAGCTTTGTGTTAAGAAAATATATTATATACTCTATATGTAACATCTACAAACTTTGCCTGTTCTCTAGGCCTTGCTATTCTATAAATGCAGGTCTTTCTGAGACTGGAAAAAATCCATTCTTGCTTCATTTTTGTTAAGATACTGTTACTAACTTTAGATGATCATGAGATATCACTCATGCACTTTTCACCCATTTTAGCCTGTAGTGGTAAAGTTGTGCAGAAATCTAGTTTTTATATTGACCAGTTTACTTGTCTGCTTGATAGAACCTGTCTTTGCTGCCCCAGAAATGTATTAATCTTTCTAAGAGATCAGACCCCGTCTAAGGGATGCACTGGTTTTGTAGAAGCAGAGATTTCATTTGGAAAGCTACCACAATATTTGGCTCCATTTTTGAAGCTATTCTGAGTTTTTCATGCCCTCAAATTAGATTATATGTATGTTTTCTCTCAAGATTTCAGTAAACAGGACTTTTCCAGAGTTAGAGTTTAGTCGCGATATTGGAGGAGGTGCTGGCAAGTGTTGAAATTGATGTTTCCTTTTTTGGCTGGGCTAGTCTAGCAACCTTCATGGTTACAGCATGTGGTGTGTGAAAGCAAGTGTTAAACCAATCAGATAGACAAGGCTGGAAAGAGAAGTACCTAAAGAGGTCTGGGAAAAATCCACAGTTGGGAGATCTGAGTAAAAAAATAAGTTGAAGAATTATTAATGTGCAGATGGATCAGAAATCCTTCTTTAATGGAAAATGACCACAGCAACCACAAATTTTACATTTTCAAAATAAAATACAAAGATAGCGTCTTTAACCAAAGCTTCTTAATAATAACATAAGACAAGCATATTCATTAAAATAACATAACCATCCTTCTCACTGCCTGGGAAGAGAGAGAGAAATAGTTTTGTGCACAACTTAGATTTTCTAATAAATACTGTGTAAGAACATAAGCTAGATAACATATGTCGTGATAAATAGAGTCTAGTCTACCAGGAGGCATTTATTAATAAAAACTACAGTGACAGCCAAAACAAACAGGCCTCCACAGAGCTCAAGTTTCTGCTTCATAGTCTTTATTTGCCAGTAATGTCTAGAGCTCTGTAAACAGCAATGAGAAATATAGTAGCTGAATGATAAGTCAGAAAATGGATACAAGCTACTTAGTTACACCAATAGATATGGAGACACAGGGAAGAATCTAGATGAGAGTGCACTAGATGAGATGACAAAGCAGAGAAGAGAATAGGAAAATAAGGCTAATGAAGCACAGTGAGCACAGAAGCTTGACAACTGTGAAAGCAGTCCTGGGAAGAGGAAGGATGAGTTGCTTGAGTGCTAAAGCTGATTTATTCACTTTTTGTGGGAATGAAAACTAGCTGTAGATCACAGCCCACTGCCAGTTCTGAACATCTGGACAGATGCTGGACTTGCATCCCAACATTGTGTTCCCCTTTCCTTCTCACAGATTTTTGCCTTTCTCTTTATCTCTCCTGTGTGTCTCTGCTTGCTTTTGTGGCAGATGTATGCTCCTTGAGGGTATACTCTGAGGATTTCCCCATGGGAAATATTTCTAGACTTTCTCAAGTCAATGGAGAGATGCTTCTTGGATCAGTACCCATGATCAGTGTGGCACAGTGCCCAGCCCTATTAACTGGCAATAAAATGTAAACACACCTTTCTCCATCCTATCTTTGTTAAAGCAGCAGCATTCAGAGCACCAGGAGGATGTCACCAGATTTTGGGTGCTCTAAGCAGGTACATGTTGTATATTATTTTATTTAGTTTTATTTTGTTTCATTTTTTTAACCTTTGGAAGCAGATTATATTTTCTTCCCTTTGTAGGCAAACAACTGATTCCAAGGCCATTAAAAAAGTAATCCCTTCATATGACCTAAAGCTGAGCCTTTCCCAGTAATGTTATGGCAGGTCATTGTTCTGCGATAAGATTATGAACTTATCTTGGTGTTAAAATATATATAAATATATAAATAAATAGGAAGGTTGTACGTGCCCACAGGCCACTCGCTCAGCTATGAAAATACAAAGTGCAAGTACATTTCTCATCACAGAAAGGAGAATGGGGATATGTTCAGAACAATAGTAGTTGGTTTCAGAAATACTGTAATTTATTAAGTGTGGCAGCTTCAGATTTTTGAGGCATGCATAATATAATCTTTCTCCCCCTCCCTTTTCCCCGAACAGATAAAAATTTTGGTTGAATCAGGACACAATTCACATGATGCTGGATGCTAGAGGAGCAGGAAAACATTACTTCATAACAATTAGCTCTGTTCTTCTCTGAAACAGATGAATAATTAATTGTTTTAACAAAAATTTGATGTCTACTTTAATTTTTTTTTTTTAGATATGGTTTATCGCTTCCCCCAAAATTAAAAGCCATGCACATACCATGAAGAGCAAGATGAGAATTATTCTCTCTCCGGCCAGCTAATATGCGGGTACATGACAAAAAAGTGAAATGTTTTATTCTTTTGCCTCTGTATTTCTTCCTTAAGACACAGAGTATCATAACTCAATTTATTTTCCACTAGGATGGTGTTAAGTAGCTTTTATTGATAACATAAATGAAGAGTACTGTAAAATAATTCTTCTATAAAAGTGACATTTGAAGAAGTTTCTTCATAGATGGGAAGGCTTCCTGATCCGTAGTTCTGAGAGGTTCATTTTTCGCATAAGAAAATCCCCAATTTAATATGCAGAGCTGAGCTTGCTGTTGGAGCCCTGACTTACTAGTGTGTTAACAATTTTTGGTACTTGGAAGTAGAACATATAAAACTGATTGGTGTTGAAGCTTAGGTTGGGGAAAAACCAATTCATATCTGATCTCTTGCTCAGCTTTTGCACTTGGGAGGTCTCTGACTTACTATAGCAATCAGATAAAATTGGCTGCCAAAATCAAAAGTCATAACAATCTACTTAGCAAACTTGCCAGATTTGCTGGAATATCTAACACTTGATCTTCGGACATCTGCCTTTATTCCATCACTCAGTAAAATAATATTGTGTTCCTAGTTAGGCTCGCTTCTCCCCACACTCAGTGGGGCCATATTCGTTGTCCTGCTAGAGACTCTGTGGCCCTACTTTGGTTGGTGTGCCTAAGAAAGATTATTATGACTCTTGTTCACTGTGAAGCTGCCTCCACCAAAAATGATAGCCTGGACTTTTGCCTTCCTTTTTCATATGAATCCCTTAGTTGCCCCTAGTTAATGTCAAATCCTGCTTTGACCCACTACAGCTGCTTCCAGGAAGCTTGCTGGCAGACAATACTTAAAAATATCTAAAGGGTGGGTGTCATGAGGATGGGACCAGACTCTTCTCAGTTGTGCCCCAGCAACAGGATAAGGGGCAGTGGTCTCAAACTAGTACACAGGAGGTTCAACATAAACATAAGGAAATTATTCTTTACTGTAAGGGTGACAGAGCACTGGAACAGATTGCCCAGAGAGGTTATAGAGTCTCCTCCTCTGGAGCCATTCAAAACCTGCCTGGACATGTTCCTGTGTGATCTTCTCTAGGTGATCCTGCTCTAGCAGGCGGGTGGACTAAATGATCTTCAGAGGTTCCTTCCAACCCCTATCATTCTGTGACTCTGTGAGAAATTGTCCTTATACTTGTCACCTATTATAAGATTAATTATCTTGGCTCTGAAAACATTACCTTTTGGGCAAAGGTTGTGATCTGCCACATCCAGTCTGTTCTTTCTTGCTGGGCAGGGACGGTGTGATACCAGCTGTCAGAGGGGTTGTTCTGGGACAATGGAAGTGACAGATATAGCCAGAAGCAGGCTATGACTCACTGCACAGAAGAGTCCTCATGCTGTGTTGGATGGGGTCCTGGCAAGCTCCACTCTGTGACTGGGAATGTCATGGCTGGCTTTGGCTAGATGTGCACAATAATTACCAAGCGGGTTAAGGAGGAAACATAAAATAGCTGGAGCTTCGGCCTTAATGAAAGCAGGACTATTTTGTTTCAGCGTGACTGCTTTCCCTCAAGCTAACTCATGTATGGCATTTTGTAGTTGTAACATGATGCTCACCCTGTTTCACCCCAGAAAGCTAAATTTCCTTTTTACCATGCCATTTCATCACCTAATTGTTGGTTGTATGCATTATGTGAGACGGAGCTTCAGCACAGCAGGCAGAACTGATCCCTGTTGCAAGTCCATTAACTCAGATGGAGTTACCTCTGCAGATGAATGTGTATTGAACTTCCGTGTTACTTTAATCAGAGTATTTCATATTCATGAACCTGTGTGTAAAGGGAGCTGTGTAATTAAGATCATTCATAATGCTGCAAGGTATTCAAGCTAAGATAAGGAAGGTAACTTTTTTTTTTAAGGGTACACATCGATCTCCTGCTGTGGTTAGGAAAGCTTGATCCAGTACATGTGTTGAGAGGAAGATTTAATGGTTGTGCTGAAGCTCTCTGAGTGCATGGAACAAGAAGAATAATGTTTTCTGATAACTGAAATTTTGGTCAGTGTTGATGGCTGTAACGAAGGCTAAAGCTCAGTAATACACGTAGGAATTACATTGAATCAGTGCAGTGCTTGTCTACAGCTCCCTCCTGAATACTGGGAAAGGATAAAGTTTTGGGAGGTAAACTGCTGAGCCTTTCCTTTCTCTCAAACTCCTTAGAATTTCTTAGCATGTGAAAATATATGAATTTTTTTCTGAAGGGGAAAAACCACAGCAGGTATAAGATGTATACACAATCTCATAGTTTTGCTGTTTACCTCGTTTATTCAGAGCCTAGGAAACGCTCCACTTAAAATATGATGTGCTATGGGAAAGATTTTTACCTCTGTAAGTCTGCAAATGGTACTTATGGAAGAAATTTAAAAATGTTTCCTCAGTGTTTTCAACACGTCTTGCAATTAATAATCAGCTCTGTATTCCCTTCTGGCTTAAGTTTCAAAGAAAGGAGGCATTGAGCAGGGCTTTTCACGCATTCCACAAATCTCACAGCAATTTGCCATGAAATTGTTCAGGAGAGAGACCCAAGAGCTGATCTGGGGAAGCTTGAGATGCAGTTTGTCTGTTGTTGCAGACTGAAGCTTCTACTTTTTGGGAAAACTTCACATTTTCCTTAAGAGAACTCATCAGAAGGAGAGGCTGTTGGACAGGAAAACGCCACCTTCTCCATCTTTCAGTGAAGTGCAGATTCTGCCTGCAGAGGGAGCAACAAATTTTTCTCCCATTTCCTTGCATGCTAATTTTGAGATTCAAGAGATAAACAGTACTTCTCCCATGGTAGCGCCTCTTAATATACTGTGTTATCAGTCCCTTCTCCCTTTAGTGTGGAAATCTCTAGGGAACTTGTCTGTTCCACAGCCTACAACAGGTCCCCTAATTCCTGACTCAGTCCATTCCAGTTGCCAACTTTAAGCATTTTATGCAAGTGGAAATGGTACTGCCAGATTAATCACCTGGGTAACTCTGTAAGGTGGGTCTGAAGAGTTTTTTGGGTTTTAGATTTACACAAATGTGCCTGCAGTCATTTTTGTATCACTTTAAGGGGAAAAAAAAAGGCTTCTTTTATTTGATTTTGGTGTACTGTTCTTATTTCCAGTCTAATAGTTTTATGACCTACTAATATTCATTTGCAGTTTCAGTGAAGGATCACTAACATTTTGTGTGATACTGTACTTTAAGAAATGTAACCTAATTTTTGCCATATACTTTTCTATGCCTTGCACAAACACTGTTCCAAATGACATTGGGAGACCTGAGAAGCTGATATAATTTGATATAGTAATGTTTATATCTCTGCACAGTAAGACAGGCAGAAAAACACTGCTCTGAAACCTTTGCATGAATGAGAGGATAGGTTTCAGTTTAAGTCTAAGACAAATTTGGGTGCCTTAATATAAAGGTATCTGCATGTGAGCTATGAGCTTGTGTTTCTGATGCTTTTGTCAAATTCTAAACAAGGTTATTCTTGTTTTGCAAAATTTATCAGATGTTGTTAAATGGCGGTAACTCCTCATTGCTCATTAATTCACTGGTAGGTGAACTGACCCAATGTTTAGCTCAGAGAGCAGTAATCAGATTTGCAAAGGAGTTTGAGATTATCTAAAGAAAGAGACTGTTGAATATAAGATTATAATGTTGAACAGAGCAATCCTTCCGAATACACTGCATGTTTAATACATTCAGACAATTTACAGCAGCTGAGGAAGGACAAATGATGGTTGTACATTGCAACAGTTAGAGAAATTTGTATTTTAATAAAAAGAAACTTATGAACCTTTTTCTTGACACATAAATCCAACAGTGGTTTAGCTTTCAAATCTGTTCTCATGCCTAGAGAAATACCTTTTCAATTTCTTAGGGCTAGATGCTTCACAAAGTATGAACTGGGAAATGACAATGATTATATGTATGGCATTATGCAGTAATAAAGGTTTTCGGTAAAAGCTAAAAGATTTTGCCAAAGAATTTGCTATGAATTGTAATGGAAGATGCTTGGTTAAGCCACGCATACTGCAACCTTTATTCTCATTAGGAGTTTTACCACTACCTTCTTTCCGTGCACTGAGGTCTCTGTTGGTGTTTTCTTTTTCTTTTTTTTTTTCCTTTTTCTGCTTCAGACAAATACTACAGTGTTAAATATGGCAGAAAAAACACGTAACATAATGGAGTTTCGATAATTTTTAGAAGTTTGTTTCCCTCTGTACTTTGCCCACTCTTATCTGATTATATTTAAAAATAGATAACCTATAGCCAAAACAATTCTTTTTTTTTTTTTTTTTTAAGAGGACTCAAAGCAGCATGGAGATTCTAGAAAACTTGAATAATTTCTTTTACAGTAACTCATATATTTATATCCCTGGGCATCTCCCAGTTTTGGAAAGAAGGAGAAACACCAAAGTACTGTGGCACAGTCACTTTTTTATTACATTCC
>NW_010202122.1:41785-43025 GCF_000695765.1 Mesitornis unicolor
CTTTAACCTCAAATGGGAGAACTTGCCATCTAGACAAATGTCCTAACCACCTGGATCTATTCCAGTATGAGGTGCTTTAAGTTTCTGCGAGGAGCTTTCAAGTCTTGGAGTTTGTTTTGAAGAAATGTTTAGAAGTTTTTAACTTACTAAGCCATTTCAGGACAAAGAAATGGCTTTTCAAACTCTCTGAGCCTTTCCTAATATTAGATTTTATAAGTAGGTGGATCAGTACCTTTTTTGTTACTGAAATCAATAACTGTTAAAATTACTTTCTAAGTAGTTTTCCAAACAGTAAACTTATTACTGACAAATCAGTTCAACTGTAAGCTAATGATATCTAGCTAATATTTTATATAATTTTGGTGAATACGGGATAGTGAGCTAAGATTTTATCTAAAAAGCTGTACTTTGGAAGGAGATCAAATAGAGTTTCTCTTCTGATTGCTATTTTGTTTTGCCTCAGTATTTTTCTCAAAAGGGTTTGGATTATTATAGCTGAATAGAAAAACATATTTTCCCACTGATTTAAAAGCAAAATGTAAACCCAAACTGATGTTGTAATAAAACTTAGTCCATAAATACAGAAAAGGAAGAAGAAAGGAATACCCTCAAACCAAACAACTGAACAAACCCATTTTTTTTTTCTTTTTTATTTTTCATTTGGTGATGACATTCAGTGGTTGATTAATGTCGCTTCAGGCCACATTTTGTTTAGCTACATAAACAAACTCTGCAAACTCTTTTCACGCTTTTTTGTATTGTGAATAGGGTTTGGATTTTCCTAGTGATGATTAGTGTCTTGGGGTCCTTCTCAGTGTGGTGACTGATGCTCCGATTGTCCATTCTCATAAGGCAACATTAGAAGCAAGTTCTTTCTATGGAATATTTCTTATGCCAGCAGATGTACATCACTACTCCAACTTTGGTTTCTCTCCTTCATTGAGATTCATTTGGATCTGCAGAGTTTTCCTTTAAACATGAACACTCTGCAACTGGATATGGCTCATTCCCTTCTAATCTCTCTCTCTCCCTTTATACCCATTTGCACAAGACATGCTTATCATTCATATAAAAGCATTCTCCTTTCTCCTTCAGTTCAAGCACTGAATCAATTCAGGTAGATTCCGCTAATGCTTCTGTTGCTAATTTTTTTATGTGACCCAGTGTAAGTGACCTGGCCTTTCAGTATCTCAATTGCCTCGTGTCTCAAATATGGATAAATGCATTCCAGCTTTCACTT
>NW_010202122.1:43056-61880 GCF_000695765.1 Mesitornis unicolor
TTTCTCAATCACACCATCCAAGTTTGGTGAGGGTACTGAGTATTTCTCAGGGTGGAGTCTCAGCAGCAGGGAATGGGAATAAGGCAGCAGTCTGAGTGAACCTGAAAAACAGAGAAGCCACATCTTGGTTTTCAGCCTGTGTGGTGAACTGCTCTTGGACAGCCTACCTCTGCTCCTCATTGTACTCCTGTTCCTGCTCTTTGGTAGGCCTTTTTTGTGACGTGTCATTCAGAAGCTGTACAGGCCTTCCCTTCTTGTCTCTCACCACAGTGAAATCCAAGTGGGCTTTGGCTTTTCTCACCCCATTCAGGTACACTCAGACACCATCTCTTTATTCCTTCTGAGTCACCTGTCCCTGCTTCCACCTCTTGTACATTTTCTTCTCATGATTGAGACTAGTCAGGAACTCCCCATACATCCATGCAGGCCTCCTGCCACCTCTACTTGATTTACTTCTTGCCAGGATAGACCAAGCTTGACTTTGGATGCATTATACCTGATTATCAACTAGCTCTCCCAGACCCCTCTTCTCTCCAGGACTGTACCCCCTGGGATTCTTCCAAGTAGATCTCTGAAGAAAATAGTGTGTTCTTCTGAGGTCTGGGGGTTGTGATTCTGGTTTTTGCCTTGTTTCCTTTTTTACAGAATTCTGAACTCTGCCATCTTGTGGTCACTGCAGCGGCTGCCTCTAATCTTCACATCCCTGACCAGTTCTTCCTTATTTCTAAGTATGAGGTCCAGCAGAGCATCTTCCCTCATGGATTCCTTGATCGTGTGTGCTAGGAAGTTATCACCAATGCACTCGAGAAACATCTTGTCTTGCTTGTGCCCTGCTGTGTTGTTCCTCCAGCAGATGTTGAGGTGGTTGAAGTCCCCCATGAAGACCAGGGCCTGTGAACATGAGGCTTTTTCCAGTTATCTGGGAAAAGGTCTCTTATTCTTCCTGATCAGGCAGTCTGCAGCAAACTTCTATTAAAACATTGCCCGTTATTGTCTGCTCTCTAATACTTGTGTACGTACTCTCAGCTGGCTCATCATTCATCCAAGGGCACAGCTGCCTGCATTCCCACTGCTCTCTCATATAAAGAGAACTCCTCCTTTTGTCACCTTCATATATCCTTCCTAAAAACCTGCATCAATTGCAGCACTATGGTCATGTGTGTTATCCCACCACCTCTCTGTGGTCTCAGTAAGTGTGCAGCTCTGCAACTGCACACAGATCTCTAATACTGTTTGTTCCCCACACTGTGTATGCTAATGTACAAGCATTTTGGAGAGACATCCACTCATGATTGCTGAGAAAGACTTAAACCTTCCCTTACAATGCTGTCCTCTCTGCAATTCCTTATTTGTGTGCACACACTTGGCCTGACCCTCCTACTGCCCTGTTGTGGTGCATCAACTTAAGAACACTCAAAAAGGAAATGTTTATTGCTGATAGGCCTAAATGTGTATCATAAATAAATTTCCAATTATAATACCACCACTGCATATTCAGGAATGGTGACTGACTTGCATTTGACTATTGTGGCAATCATCCTCTATTTTTCTGACATCTCTGCATTTATGCTCCCAACCCTATAGCTAGGATGATTAGAACTAGCTGTAGTAAGAACTGTTCTGCTGGCTTGCTGCCCATAAATAGTATTCCATCATTTCCTGAAGGGAATAATGTCATGTAGACTCATTGCTGTTTGTCCTCACTTCTATTTGCAGCTCCTTATTTCCCTTGAGAAGCATCCAAGACTGTTTGGAAGTTGTATTTTCCTACGTCCTTGCTGATCTACACCTCCTTCCCCCTCCATTTCTTGGAAGGATCAGTTTATGAAGACAAATGTCTCACATTGTTTGAGTCCATTATTCACTACTATGTATCCATTTTATTTCTACTCATCACACAGCATTCTTTAGCTTTTCCTTTTTCTGAACTTAGTTGGAAATCAGCCCCCTGTAACACTTAAAAGATGCATAAACTTATAAAAAGCAGACACTTTATTATGTTATAGATCTTTTCTTATTTAACAGCAGATTCAGCTATCAGATTATTATTAGGTAATGTGCTGACATACACATCTCTGAGGGAGACGATTGTGAACTGCTTGAGGAAAAATGATCAAGATTAGTCTGCCAAATACATGGTAGGTATTAATCATCATCAAATAGAAGCTGAACCAGCATTTTTGCTCAGAAAAGCAGCATACTACAATTCAAAGCTTATCTCTTTTTTTGCAGAATTAGTGTAGCATGCAATGAACAAGGTTTTTTTTTTTATTGAATGAACTTAAACAGTATATTGATCTAATAATTTCAGAGTTGCTTTCTAACATTTTGATGTTTTCTTGTCTCCTCAGAATTCCCCTTCAACACTTAAACACATAGATTTTTATAAAATTAGACTGAATTCACATATAACTTGCATTATATAAATTTCAAATAAAGTCTTTACATTCATTCATTGATATTTCCCATTACTGAAAATACTAAAACCTACTAGACCTTTTCAATATGTGTGTACTTTCTTATGCTTGGACAGGAGCTTACTTAACTTTGCATGTTTGCATTCTATATCCACTAATGTGTACATAGAATAAATACTGAAATACTTGTATGAAGTACTTGAACTTAAATCAGTACTTGATATCTTGAGCCTTGTGAGATTTGGATCCCCAAACAGTCAATGTTGGTAAGCTGAGGCTCTACAAGCATGGCATTAGACTCTTCTTCTCTCTCTCCATACCCTGAGAGACATTAAAGTATTGTGGAATTCAAATAGATATGTAGAGAAAAAAAGTTACAATAAAGAACTAAGACAGTTTTTATGTGATCATATTATTTTTTTCCCTGACTAGATTAAACTAAATCCTGAATGCAGTAGATTACTTAATTTTCCATTTCTTACTATAACCATTCTGCCCTCACTACAGATATGGGTCTGCCTTTCTTTCAATAAATGCATAATGTGTTACATGTGGCGTCAAAGAGGGAGCCCTAGTCATGCTGATCATGATCTAAGTATCATGAAGCAGAATACAGTGTAAATGATGGCATCAATAGAATGCAAAATAAAAAAAAAATTGTTGCTGTTGCCCTTAAATTTGCAACATCTTCAAATAAATATTTATATACCTAATACATTGTTTAAAACAGTGCTGCGGGCATCTCTCAAGGCTGGAAACTTAGTATTGTTAACAATTTGCCACTAAGATTTTGAAAGAAGTCTCTAAATGACACCATTAAATTTGTCATGTTCCTTCAAGGTCCGTTTCCTTTCAGGGAAAGATTAGCTGTCAAAGAGAAGAGCTGTTATAGAGAAAGAGGATAGTCAATTAGTGACTAGTGGAGTAGTATTGGCCAAATGATTTTATCCATTTATATATAATACTTTTCCTAGCACAGTTGAAGAATGCTGGTTTATCTAAATAGTTAATGTTAAACTTCAGACCCCAGATGAATTTTTAAATTCAGACTGGGGACTGAACATTGTAGCTAAATAAATCTAACAATATGGGGAGTTTTGGATAAAAGAGAGAGTAGATTTCTCCAGTAAATGACTCTTTGAAGATAATATATTCTTCTATGTAAAAAATGCTGAACTATTACCATAATGCCATTGAAGTTCTTTTAGTTCCTGAGTATCAGTTGGCATAAAGCACTTCTGTTATTCTGCTGACAGTATTGCCATAAATGATACACCACAGAATTATGCTACATACATTACTGTTTCCATTTTGATTTTCAAGTGAAAAGAGGAGGTAAGAGGTTGGCTATTTAAAATGCTTTTTACTTCCTCATATCAAACACTATAGGTGAATCCAATGTTGAAACAGATTAAAGTATCACTGCATTCTGGTCATTAACACAAGGTACTACTAGGCTCTAATTTTTTAATTAAAAAACCCTTGTATAGGAGACCTCTTGTCAATGAATTAGGGAGTGTGTAATCACATTAAAATAAAAGGATTTGCATAGTAGTAGCTAGAAACAGAAGTTGTTTTGTTCTGCCAAATGGATATATACTGATTTGCACTGGGCTTATTTAGTACATGGAGTCCAAATCATGGTTTTTTTTGAAACCAATGACAGAACTCCCATTAATCCAAACAGGATCTGGAATTAATGCTCTGTTTCTCTGTAACTTATGTTTTCACATCATTTACAAGAGGGAACTTTTTCTTCTTGGTCAATGTGGTAGGAACTTGTCAGAACATCATGGAGATCTATGAAGTAACTGCAGATTAATGTGACTGGAAATGAGAAGAGTTTGACCTGCTGTCTGTTGGAGAGAAAACTTGAAGTAATGACACAGAGTGAAAAGATACAACTAGAACTGGAAGATGGGCTGCTGTTTGGAAACAGCATGTTAAGGTTGTAATTGCCACTGCAGTTCCAGGATTGTTGTAGCTAATACATGGTTTGGAAAAGGGGCAATTTCTTATCCCTCATACGTTCTCTTAACTGCTTAACACAGCTCCTGAGATAAAAAGAGCTGGCCTCATAAAATAGCCTGAAGGCAGTTAGAGCTAGAAAGTGCTTGGCTGTAATATTTTTTTTGTCTAAAGTTTAGGCAGGAATTGTAACAAATAGGTGCAACTAGTGGGAAATGGAGTGATACCTCTGCTGAGCTTTTCCTATTCTCCTAGTTCCCTGGAAAATTTTGTACATCATAACATGTTCAGAGATGACATTGATGCCAGGTCACATAGCTACTGGCTGAGAAGCGCTGATGTGCAGTCTGAGAATGGTTAATGTTTCTTTTTCATTGCATAGCCAAAATAAGACAGAGCTATACAGCAGAATCTTTCCCACTTACACTCTGGGGATTCTGAAATATATCACTTTTCCTGGTGGCTATACGCAGCAAAACAAAACTTCAGGCAGTAGTTTACATTTTTGCTGCCTGCTTTATTTAGCACCAACCCTGAAGTGACTCTGGGCATTTATAAAAAGGGAACTCTCACAACTCTAAGCCCATGTGAAAGATGGTGTTGGCTTTTCTCTGTGGAGATTAAAAACAGAGTGTGTGCTGTACAGTGCCAAGCCTAACTTCATGGCTATGGTAAACTAGCGAGCCTGTTTACTGCTCCATCATTGACTGTGTAATGCTCTCTGCAAAAGTGTAATGTGGGTTAATGATACAACTTTTCCTGACAATCGTTCTTTCCATGTGAATTCACTGGTCTGAGGTTGTGACTGATACTTAAAAATGAGGCCTGGATCTAGATCAAAGCAGGACAGTCCTCTCCAGAAGGAAGTATGTATTGCAAAATGGATCTTAATTGCCATTCCCCAGAACCTTCTATTGCATTAGTAAAGCTGGTACTAGGACAGAACAGAAACATTTCATATCCCTAAAAGCTAGGGACTTCTCAGTTTTATCATAATAAGACATCATTTGATAAAAAGTATAGAATATAACCTGTTTCCTTTCTATATTCCAGTGTTCTTGTGCCAATAAAGACATTAATGTTAGGAAAAGACTCAGGTTCCTTTTGGATGTCTTGAGTGCAGTTTAACAGCTAAAAGCAAAGAGGAGAGACAGCCTAGTGGAAGTTTTCCTTAGGTCTCTATTCAGCAAAGGCCACAGTTCAGAACTTCCCAAAAGAGGATCAACACTCCTATGAAAAATGTAAAACATCCTGGTGGCATGGAGGAGAATTACATGATGGGAAAGGCTCTGAAGAAAGCATGCTCTGACAGTCCATTTTACTTATCAATGTGGACACTCAAAACAGGAATCTCTCTTTGAGAAGAGGACAGAACAGAGTACAAATAAATCAATACACCATAAATGCTTGTGGGACAAAATATTTCAGTCTTTCAGGCAGCTGAAGTCCAGACATTGAAGGGAAGTAAGTTAAATAACTGGTGGTGCATTTGAATGAGAACATTCATCTTGTTTGTCGAAGTCCATCAGCTATTCTTCAAAATGACAGAAGTGTCTGACCACATTTCCTCTTTTCCCTACTCTGAATGAACTTGTGAACTTGTTAGGCGCTGTCTGGGTTCCGGACATTTCAATAGTTTTGGCTCTATTCTTACATTCAGCCTAGAGGAATTCCTGTTAATTTTGTTTATGCTTTTTATTAAGCTTTTGTGGTTTTTTTGTTGGGTTTTTGTTTGTTTGTTTTGTTTTGTTTGTTTGTTTGGTGGTTTTTTGTTTTGTTTTGTTTCATTTTTTTTACTTCAGGCCTGTGTGTTGAATGCACCAATAGGAAAACCATTTTATCGAATGAAATCAACATTTCCATAATTTTAAAAAATGGCTACTTTCTCTGAGAACATCCTATGCAAAGGTCCAGAGTCCAGACATTCTTGAACTTTGTGTTATTTGGTTGTTTGCAAGATGATACACATGGATCTAGATCCCAGTTCCACAAGTGATTTCTCTTTATATATAATGTGGAGAAACAAAAGCTTAGTGCTCTGCATGTAAATTTGTTACGAGTAGCCCTGAACCCCAAACAGTTTTAGGGCTTGTGCCATTAAATGTATAAGTATGTTGCAGAACAAGTGACTGGGAGGAGTGCTTGCTACTTCCTTAGCGGTGGGCAATCAAGTAAGCAAACATCTGGTGTGTGCTGGGTTTTGTTGTGTAGGAGGCTACAGTTAGCAAATCCAGAAAACTGTGTTTCAAGCATGTTCTCTTGGCAAATGTTATAACATGAGGACAAACACATCAAGGAGCCTAGAAGAGATCAAGGTTTCTTTTGCATAGCATGGTGTGGAAATAGCCAGCCATCTTCATACCACGTGTATTGTGCAATGTGCACCATTGAAAGGAGCATTCTTTCAACTGCTTTTTTTTAATGCTAAGTATCATAATGCATATATCAAGATGAAATTATGCCAAATCCATCAATCTCATAGATCTTGAATTAGTCTGGTAGGTGAATATGCTACCTAAAGTGACCCTATTTTATATTTGTTTAACATGGTGAGGCAACCCTGCTAAGCCTTCTGACTTACTAAATTTGTGGTTGTACTGACCAATCCACTGAAACTGTTCACCAAATGCTTTTAATATAACTCAAGACATAACTACCATTTTGTCTGATCTAGCTTTTAAATATGCCCTGCTTTTTTTATTTTTATTTTGGGCATGTCAGAAAGTTTTGCAGAAATCTGTATTTGAATGGTTAAACTTGGCTCAGAGCCTGTGACCAGGTTTTTTTTTTGTACTTTCAAAGTCTGTAGATATTGGGAGATCTAGAAGGTTGGGTTTTGCTTGGTCATTGCTCTTTTTCTGCCTTTGTTTTTATATCCCAGAATGTATGGTATAAACCAATATTATCACCCTTGGACTATTAGGAAGAAGATATTGAAGGCAGTCAAAAACTTTGTTTTGATATTTCACAAATTAAAAATATGCATATAATTTTTATTGATCTCACTAATCTCCCTGGTAGATAATGCTAAAGTGTTAATGAGGACTGTACTATGAGCAGTGGAAGCTTTTTACTCTGAATCTATTTGATTTACCTATCTAAGACAGGTATTTCTGAAGAAGAGAAACACAGGAGAGTCTGCAAAGCTTGAGCCCTCATGAATGGTAAATGCATTTTAAATGACATTTCAAAGAAGCTGAGCAGCAATTGAATGAGCAAGTGAAAAGAGTCAATCTGGTACTAGTCTGTTGCTTATGAGACTTGTGTATGTAGAAAACAATTAATTACTTTGATACATTAGCTTTCTGGCTGCATCAATCCATCCTAATTTCAGTAAGTGGTGCCATGCGCAGCACCACTAAGTCAGTATTCACTTGAGCTGTTTGCACAACATCTGAGGGAGGAGAGTCACTCCCTTCTCCGTGCCCCCATACCCTGTGCAAGATCATAGAAACACATCTGTGTTGGTTTTCCAGGTATAGTGACTAGTACTTCTCTGAAGCTTTGAGATCAGACTGGGAGAAGCAAATCTACGACAAACACAAAACAAATCAGAAATATTTTTCAGCTGATTAAAAACTGTTTCATCCCCATTTCACCTCAGGTCATCAGACAGATTATATGTCTGTTCTTAACTTCACAGTTCACTTTGAAAGCTGTCTTCTAGGAAAGGTAAAACTGCATCATGGGCTATGTGATGAGGTAGCACTCTGGTCAGATGGGAACTAGCAGACTAGCTCAATGTATTACTAACAAAATTTATAAAGTTGGCTTTGACTTTACTAGGACAACAGAAGCCTTGTCCAAGCAGCTGTCACCAGGACTGGCACTAGGTGTGAGACTGGGCTTGTTCTTAGAGTTTCACTGGGGAAAGATTTAGCACCAGGAAGTTTCCATTTGCTTGCCTGCCTGTGTAATGGATGGTACGCCTCTTTCTTTACTATTTCAGGTTTTTCCTGGCTCACACAGCAGCATCTTGTAATATCATAACATCCTTTATTTAGATCCATGCGAGAAGGAACTCAGGTTAGTTGTTTATTTTTGCTTGGAACTAGGATACTTTCATTCTGCATGTATTTCCTTCACCATAGGGGTGAGAAGGGACTGACTCATCTCAAAATAAGGCAAATTAAACACTGGCAAAACTAAGAGTAACTCTGATTGCACCATTAGACTACCCTAAAGGATAACTTGATCTACCAATTACTGGGAAAATTATTTCAAAAGAAAGCTCCATTTGGTTTTGTATTTAAAACTTGAACAGAACTATATATCAGACTTCAATCATAGTAAACTTGTCTTAAAAATTCCCTTCCTCCATTGTTTTATATGTATCTCTGCATCTCCTTATTCTGACCTCAACTGAAATTATCATGAATGTGTGCAGTCAGGAAGTTTGGATGTTGCAGGAGGTACTGGACAGGCATCCTCACCTGGTGATGGTGTAGGTAAGCTATCGTAAATCAAACCTCTTTCTAGTCTTAAGCCCCTATGTTATCTTGTATGAGCAGTGTTCACAGATGTGTGTTAATGCTAGAGAATCATGGTAAGATAGGAAAACTTCTGTAAGTGCTTCCTTTTTATATGAACATCTCTGGTCCAATTGTTCAGAAAAAAATTTGCAATAAAAATGATAGTGATCCAAGTACTACGGATTGGTGAAAATACAAAATAACCCTGATAAATAATTTGAGTTCAACAGCTTTAAGTGTGAACATCATTAGTGTGTATCATGGTTGACCATTCTGTTTGCAAATGTTCATCTTCACAGAATCACAGAATCACAGAACATTAGGGATTGGAAGGGACCTCAAAAGATCATCTAGTCCAATCCCTCTGCCGGAGCAGGAACACCTAGATGAGGTTACACAGGAAGGCGTCCAGGTGGGTTTTGAATGTCTCCAGAGAAGGAGACTCCACAACTTCTCTGGGCAGCCTGTTCCAGTGCTCTGTCACCCTCACTGAGAAGAAGTTTCTTCTCAAATTTAAGTGGAAAAAAAAATCTTAACTGACTCACAAAGATCTCACAAGTTTGGTGCTGTTCTTTAAACTTGCTAGAAAGACATCTGGCAGTATGAAGCTGCCACTCCGAAACTTGAAGCTCAGCTTCCTTAGCCCTAGATTTGGCTGCAATTTGGTTTCTTCCCGGCTATGGTGGGGACAGCATTAGAATGAATCTGTTGTGAGCGAGCCGATGCTGCTTTCAATGCCTCTTTTCTGCCAGTAGAAAAGTGCTTTTAATGCGGTTGGAAGGGTCTGCATTGCTGCTCAAAGCTGTTGGGTTGTCAGACAAACACGGAAGTCTCTGTAACCTATTCATTCTTTGCCTTTTTTTGTGGTAATTGCTAGAAAATGTCCTAAGTGCCATGTCAGTTAGGTTTCATCCTACTCCCATTTAATCACAGGCAAGTCTCCAGTTGACTTAACTGGTTGTTCTACAGTTCAGTCCCAGCAAAACCAGGACATGTGTGCAGAGTCCGGCCCATTGTGCCTGTGGCTTTGTTTTCAGGAACTTGACTGAGACTGCCAATTCACAGCATTCAAGTGAGATGGTGGATTAAAGTAACAGCTTTTGCAAAGAGAAAACTGGTCTGCACAAGCTTTTTCTTGATGTTGTCTCATACATGGTTTGTTTTGTTGTTTCTTTTAAAAATCTCTGTTAGTTTTAAAGATAACTCTTTTGTTTTACTTTCTAAAAAGTATCTATACTTTAAAAAATGATAAGCCTCCCTCCCCCAGAGTTAAAAGTCCCAGCAAAGACTATGCTGTAACTCTTTGAGAAGGAGTAGTAAATTGCTTTTCTCCCAGAACTGTTCTGAAACATCCAGGACCTTCCTCCAATTACAGCCCCACAGTGGTACTGCTACATACAGTGCCAAACACCAGTTTGTGTCCTGGGGGCCAGAGCCAGCTCCCCATGACAATAGAGGGAGCTTTTCCAGTGGCAGTAAAGGATCAAGCTCTAAAGGCACATTTTACCTTCAACTGTCAAGCAAACGCTTTGGATTGACCTCTCTTTCTCACTCACTCATCTTTGCAAAGTCAATATAAATAATCCCATGTAAGTTTACTAACACAAGTATTGTCAAGGTTAAGTGTTGGACAAGAAGTTACTGTGTGGTCTTTGATGTCTTTGAATACAGCTACATTGCATAATGATATGTGATTAAATGAAATGTGATTAAAGCCAAGATACTGTTAAACACTGTCAAACCTATGTTATGAATTGACAAACTAAACTTTGTGATCTATTAAGAACATTTTTAGCTGATTGCAAATGTTCCTTCTAGCCTTAAAATCAACAGAGTACTATTTATTTGAAATACTTAAACGTAGATTTCAAACAAGTGCAAAATTATTTTCATCCTTCCTAGTTAGAAATCACGTACCACCAAATGAATTTCCAGTTTTGCTGCTACTAACAGACCTGAATATGCTTATCAATATGTCATTAAATTTTGCTCTGTATGACTGTGGAGAGAACAAGGGATCATTAGGTAGTTTGTATTCCACAGCAGGATACATTCCACTGAAAATTCCTAGCCATCCAGAAAAAAGTGAATATAGGACCACAATAAATAGCCCCAGTTGAGGAGTACAGTAGATTTTCTTCTCTTTTATGAGACTTAAAACATAGCTATAAGGAAAGATTCTGATGTGCAGTCTGCCTTGTTTTGTATATTTTCACTTTATGTTAACACAACAGTACCTTCCAGCGTGCATAAACCAAATGATTAACTTCTGTCTTGGGTGGCTGTTCTATATCACCCTGTTCCCAAGAAGAAACATGCATGATATTAAAGTGATGAGGTTTTTCTTTTTAAAATTTGCTCAAACAAATTCACATGGAGGATAGATCTCAGACATAGTAGCGTTTTCCTCTGTTAATAGGTATTGCTATTATGTCAAATAATTATAGTATATTTTCATCTTTGGATGTGTTCTAAAGGCTGACAGACAGATATAATCTTGGTAACTGAGCAAATTTCATCTTGAATTCCTTGACAGGTTATAAATATGGAACTATGTGAAATTATTTTTAGACTCATATTAGAAGTGTAGACACACTTTGAATCCAGATCATATATACATCCTAGTATACAAATATTAAGTAAAATACCAGTAGGTATTCAGATGTCCCCTGGTAAAATCTGATACAGCTCTAAAAGATATGGCCCATGATGCCAAAAAATCAAGAAAAATTTGAGACATGATTAATTTCAAAGACCGATTTCTATGAGAAATTCCAAGCCATGCCAGCTAAACTGAAGAAGAGGACCAGAGACCTTGGGATGTGCAGAAACAGAATACGATTTTATAATCTATGTTTCTAAATGCAGCTTATTTGAGATACCACCATGGAAAACACGGTGACATTTAAAGGGAATTTGTGTTTCATCTTGACATTTCTTAGGCAGCTTATTTAGTACAAAAGTCACAAAATCAATGGCCAAATCCAAGATATTATGTATTTTTATCTGAATTTGTAAACGTCAATACCTGCTCCAAATTAGAAACCTAGAGTACAGTAAATTAGTCCTAGAATATTAGGTACTGCATTATATATGGAAACAATGTTTTGGTTTTTTATAATAACATAATTTTGTAAACTAGGATAGAAGTCTACAGTTACCAGTAATATGTGTCTTTAGAACTCAATGACTATATCTAATCAAGACAGTTAACCCTTTTCTGTTAGAGATTTGATCCTGGGATGTGAAGTCTCCAGCATGCTGGTGCTCTGTTGCACAGGTTTTTTTATGTGTAAGAAATAAGAACATCTTAAAATTTTGCATGCAAAGCAGCTTAGCTTTCTGAGTGGGTAAATCAGTTGGTGATGGTCTTTCCTCTGCCAAATCAGTCAGTGGATGATGCCCTTGTGAAAAACCATTGGAATGGACAAGCAAGAGCTAATGAGCAGAGAAGTCTTTAGATTGTCTCAAAAAACTAGAGAAGATGAGGCAATATGTAAGCGCTATTTCAGAAGCTGCACTGAGCAAGTGCTCATAATGTAATTAATACAAAATTAATTGCTTGAAGGGAAGGCATGTAACAAGACTAAGGTCATATATGGTGAAAATAACAAGGAATTACACCAAGGGCAAAACCACCTTCATGATAAATCTTTAAAATGCAAACCTGTAATTTCTACTTAATATTAAGTACAGAAGTTATTAGAAGCTGTGAACATTATTAGCTTCCTCTCTATGCATGAGACTCAGAATGCATATCTCAATACATATTGCTTTAGCTTTTGTGATAGCTGTACCTGAGTCCTATTATCTGTCAGACTGTCCAGTCTGTCTGCTGACACTGGAAAGTCATTCAGTGCAACAGAAGCAGAGAGAAAATGGAAGCAGATGCTGCTGACATTGTGCTATCAGCACTAGCTATCCTTTGAGAGAGAAACTGCTTTGAACTGGATTTAGTCGGGTCCTCTGTAATCAAAGTCCCCAGGATCTATGTGGTTTGAATCTGTCCACAGTGCCGATCTTCTCCAGGCCTTGTGTCCCTGGTAGGAATTGGAGTACATTTGGTGCACATCTGGGACAAAATATCCAACTCGGTTTCCTCCCAAAGGAATTTAATCCATGTTTAGTGAAATCATTCTGTGAATCAGATTAGTGCCCAGCAAGTGGGGTGACTGGGAAATTTAATTCAAAACTGCACCACTCAATTCAAAACTGGTCTGAACAAAAACATAAATGCAGATATCATATTTTTTCTCCTTTGTTGAACGCTGGATTGGTAACTTGGTAAAGAAGGTGGTCTGTCTTCACTATCCAGATAAAACTAGAGATAAAAATAAGAGGGGTTGTTTTGTAGGCAATGTTGTAAAGTTGATTTGAAACTAGCAATTAATACTGTTGTCTCAAATGCCAGATATCTGAAGCCTATCTAACATTGAACACAAGTAAGTCAGGTTTTCCCAGCTAAATGCTATGACTGAGAAGTGTTTAAAAATTTTTGCAGTTAACCTCAGACATGTATTCATATGTACAGTCACAAGACCTGTCATAATGTGAAACCTCTATGTGCTTTCAAATGTGTTTATTTTTCTTGAATGTAAATTGTTATACATGGAAAGAATTACTTTAATTGGTATAACTGTTATAATTTCTTTTGTTTAATTTCATATAACTTACTTAACTTCACACTGCACTAAGTAGGGCTTTTTTTCTCCTGACATGGGTACAGCTTAGCCTTTTGGAAGTGATGTGCTGCTACTACAAGTGCTGCAATTTACAGAAAGTTTTGCTGCTGACCAATAGTCTTGGAGGGGAAGAAAAATCTTAGTGACTCACAGCTTGATTCTCACATTTTTACCCTTAACAACTGGCATGTATTAGTACTGAGGCCTAACCTGAATAAAGAAGACCTCAAAACAGAAGTGTCATTTTTATTTATCACCTTTTGAAAGTTATTTGCCCAAATCTTAGCTATTCCTGTAAAATTCCACCCTCTCCAGACTGATGGTCAAGCAAAGTAAAGTGTACTCTTTGTGTATCTCTTAATGTAAGTGAGCTTGTGCACTTCCAAAAGACAATTTTTACAGAGTTCTTCACGTTGTCGTGTGAGGCAGTATGTATGTACTACATAGGCAGTATGCATGTAATATGAAGGAGGCTAATCAGAGCTTGCTATTGATTCTTAGTAGAGTATGGAAAGGGAGTGAGACATCTGCAAAAAGTGTTAAGAGCAAGGTCCATGAAGAACAAAATTGGGAAAGTGGGGTGGAAAAGTGAAATGGAAATACATCTAAGCTCCTATCTGCCCCAAGGAATCCAACAGTGCAGATCCAAGTGCTCTTGCAGTGTTTGGGTTTAGGAAGGAGATGGCAGGGAGTGCTGACCTGTTCAGTGGGAATCTCGACAAAATGTCTGGGTGACTTACTTCCCTGATAGTCATGGAGATTGCTCCTGTCTAGTTTTCCCTGTGCGGAAGCATTCTTTCCCCTGCCTTACTAGGGCCCTGAGAAATAGAAAAGACGATGTCATCTCAAGCAAATTCTATAAACATTGATATCAGAAAAGACATTTTAAACTATCGTAAAAAGACCCATTGTGCAACTGGAGTCTTGAAACAAGAATGGATTATAGCTCAACCATTGTTAAAGGTTAATGTTCCTATCATTGCATTCCTTTCTCTAGTTCCCATAACCAGACTGTAATGATAGATAAATATATGAGCTATTTCTTTGTGTTGGCAAAATCGCAATTCAGAAAGACATAGTTTCCTAAGTTATTTTTAAACTAATATGCTGGTTTATAGCTAGATGAACAAACCCATCTTTTTTTAAGGAAAAAAAGAGAAATAATTTTTTATGTTATGCTGCTCTTGCAGAAAACAAGCATTTCTGTCTATCAAAACAGTAACAGCTTTCTCAAGTCAACTCATGAACTGAAAGGGAAACTAATTAAAACAATAACATTAATTTAATGCTGCCAAATGTTAACCAATCTGGTACTTTCCATAATTATTTTTAGTGTCGTAAAATAATTCAAATGTCTTTGTCATTTTTTGTATTGCTTTGTTCCTGTGAGTGTTAAATGTTGATTCCAGGGCAGAAATTCTATTTACTGTTAGCTGACTGAACAACAGAGTCTGCATGTCTCTCTTTCCAGCTCTTTCAATTTTCATACAAGAGGCAAAGAAATGTCTCCTGTATTTTAGCAATTTAGTGTGCTGCTTGCTTAGTGCAAAAAGAGCACTTCATATCAGTCATAAAAAGTCATATCTGCTAGACAACTCTGCAAATCAAGGCCTAAAAGTTTTATTACGACATGGCAGTGGGAGAGCCTCTTCTTGGCCCTGGTTTTCTTTAAAATTCAGGAGAGAGAAGACAGTCTTCACAGTCTCACTAGATTTAGAGAAGCTTCTGAGTTTCTGTAAAATTAACCTTGCACATCACTATTAGTTTGCTCAAATACCTGCAAGAGCACAGGTGCTTCTGAGCTGGTAGGTCCTAGTGATGCAGCTTGAACATTGTTCACTCTGAAGGTAATTTTCTAGTGAGTCCTTAACACAGCATAGTCATGCTATGCTCAGTGCGTGTTCAAAAAAGTTGCATGCTATATTACTGATTATAGGTTTTCTGATTTAGGGACAAACTGAGAAGAAGAAGCAGGCCAGCTGCAGCTACCTCCTATTTTTGGAGCCCAGTCTACTGGAACTATATGTTTCTAAACTTAATGTAACCCCAAATATATATATATATATATTTTTTTTTTTTCCCAGGAAGAGAAATCATTCCATTAACTCTTTCCAGACTTGTGGTGGATTAGAAGGGAAGTACATAATTCCTGCTCTAACAATCTCAAGGAGTATACCCATAAAAGGTAAGTCAGATGAGACTTTTCGCTAGCATGACTCCTCATCAGTGGTATATCCTAATGAACAGAGCCACTCAAACTTGCTCTCCAGATGGTGTTTGAGTAAATGGCCCTTGTTCTCTGATGAGATTCAATGTATCAGATTGTTCTTCGGACTGCCTGTTAAACCATCCTCCAGCAAGAGACAGATGGTAATCATGTTAAGGACATTCTTATTGGAAGATCCTTGAAAAAGCTTGAACTTAACATTTTTTTTTTTACATAAGAAGAAATAATGAAGGGTCTTCTGTAATTGCTTTCCATATATGTGTACATAGTGTTTCTCTATAGTCTGCTTTTAAATTTCTGTGCAACCCTTCTGTTGTGTCTATCAGAAACATCAAGGAAAAGAATCTGTGATATTTGAGGAGGAGGTTGTGAGAGACTGAGTGGCAGCAGTAGTTTGGACTAAATATGTTTTAAAAGACACAGTGAAACACAACCGTTATTTCCATATCTTTTCCCTCTCTTTCAAAGATGACTTAAAGATTTTTATTTCTCATTTTATTTCCAGTTGTGAGGTTTACTCTACAAAAATTGAACAAACATAATCTAGCAGTTTTCTTTTATCTGCTGATGAACCAGGATCATCACTAATGGATGAGACAAACACATGTCATATCTGTAGGAGAAATATGGGAGGATATACCTGCACTTTAAAAGTGCTTCAGTCGCTAGTTCTTATGTGGAAAAATCACGTTTTTTCTGCTTTTCTCTTTAGACACCGTGTACCCAGCTCTTTCCAAAACCTAGAAATACAGCATCACACATTGGTGTCTGGTATGCCTTCACTGTGATGTAATTTTAACGTTAATTTTAAATGTTTGTTCAGATACTAAATAGTTTGGATATAATATCTTTAAAAGAGAGCAACTATGCAAATTTTAAGCAATGAAGTAGGCCTATAGAAGTTGACCTATGGTAAAAGACAGACTATAATAATACAGCTGATTGTATGAATGTTTACCCACAGCATGCAAGTATTCAAGAAAAAAAAAGATCAAGAATATTTAAAAAGTGTAAGAGGAATTTTGTTCAAGAGGTCTCTTCAGAATGGAAAACTGTAAAGTGACATGTCCTTTGTTGATAAAAAATACGTTGTTTATTTAATAGGTTGATATATATAGTATATACACTTTGGCTGATACCATTTAACATGAGGATTTGAGTGGTTATATGTTAAGTTTTGTATAATTACCTTGCACTCTCAAGACTGTTCCCTACAGTTTTACTAAAAAATGTTTTGAAAATCTGTAAAACTACCAGATTTCAGGAGGCTTCATGCAAAATGACAACCATGCTTATGCTTATCCTCTGATTTTTACATAATATAATCCCAAATGCTCAGGTTTTACAAAAATCAGCTTGATCATAAGGAAAAACTTTTTTACTGTAAGGTTGACAGAGCACTGGACCAGGCTGCCCAGAGAGGTTGTGGAGTCTCCTTCTCTGGAGACATTCAAGACCTGCCTGGACGCGTTCCTCTGCAAGGATGGTCTAGGTGATCCTGCTCTGGCAGGGGGGTTGGACTGGATGATCTTTTGAGGTCCCTTCCAACTCCTAATATTCTGTGATTCTGTGTGATTCTGTGATTTTAGTTTTTGCTCATTTATATTCAGAATAAAGATTAACTTAACTCAGTAGCATAGTTTTTATTAAGAACAGCAAAATTATAATGCATTTTTGCTAAACTGGAAGTTAGTATATGATTTGCTGGTTTTAGAGTTCCATATTTTTCTTAAATCCAATTTTGGTTTAGTTTTGCTTTAGGTTTTTAAGATCATGTGTGACATTTACATACCGAAAGTGAAATATTTTTGATGTGATAGATTTTTGCCTGGACTGATAATGAAATTTAAAACTTCAGCATGAAGATACAAATTTTAACTTTTAAAAGTTTCACAGAAAAAGAAATAACATAATAATAAATAGTATGAAAGGAAAATAAAATTTTTCCACTACAGGTATTCTAATTAGTTTTTGTAAACCCAAAAATTGTTTTTAACATGTTTTGCAAACGATCCCACTTCTTCTGAAAGTACAGTACTTTAAATCAAAACAGGTCAATTTTTCTTGAAGAAGTAAACACTCAAAGTACTGCAACAAAGGAAATGTTGACAGATATTTTTAAATTACTGCGTCTGGTTAGTCTAACATGTTAAAAACAAGCAATGTAGTTTGTAAGTGGATATGAACAACTTCAGGTGGATTTTTAGTGCACTTGTCACATTTCCATACAAAAAGGGAAAAATATTTTATAGTAAGGAATTTTGATTTCATATTATTAAAAAATAAAGCCATGATCCTCCATTAGCACTTAGATATTATTAAGTATTCAATATTTTATATATACATATAGTACTTCTTGATTTCAAAGGAACTACCCCTGTACTAGAAATATAACTTTTGAGGTATCTGAATTATCTTAACTGTTTGGGGATTTAAGAGATAAACAAATCTAATATTTTCAGAAAAGGACAGTGTTTGTTGTGATGTTCTTTAGCAGGAGAAATTGTCCTCCATTAAATAAAAAATAATGTGTTTACCTGTAAAGATTGAGTCCAGAGACATGAAAAAGTTAGACATAGAGAAAAACTGATAACCCATAGTTTCAATACAACTTAATTCCTTGTCAAGACTTTATGACAGCTCCTGAATTTTTTCTCTTGTTCTTTTTAAAACATGCTTTGCATACTGCTCAGCATAGATTAAACTCCAGAGTTTTTATTATCAGAAATTACAGCATTTCAAAGTAGATTTTTGCTGGGCACAGATAGTCAATATGTATTTTACACAGATAATTTCAGGGAAATAACCAGGATGACCACCATGCTTTTATTGCAATGATTTTGCTGGTGTAAGCTTCCCCAGTAGCCCTATGCACCACTGAACCAAATGCCCTCAATCACCCATACCCAGCCTCTCTCCACAGCATGCTGTGTACTTCTCTGACTTCTGTGCACTGGAAAATTTCAACAGTTAGTGTGGAAAAAAAGGGTGCTGAATGTATCTTTGTACATTCAGAAGGCTCTCACAGATTTAACTGTCTTGCCAACAACTTTGGTTC